>NC_048592.1:25605000-25837500 GCF_013265735.2 Oncorhynchus mykiss
GTGTCCATGCCCATCATGAAACGCAAGATGAGAACCTCAAAGCTTTTTTTTTTATTTTATTTTATTACAATTAATGTTTTAGAATGATTCACCTTCCATGCAAATATTGGGGATGTGTGAATGCGATCTGATCTGTAAAATAGTTCTGATTATATTCATAAATCATTTTTTGGGGAGCATTATAGCAGACATTCTCCCCTTTTCTGTATATTAGATCGTTATCCAGCTAATGTGAAAACTTTGGATGTTTGTAAAACTCCCCATAATCTGCGTTGTTTTAATGTTATATGCCCACTGGGGTAAGTGATGGTGCCTGTAAATGTGACTTAGCTTATTTAAAGAAGCTGTTCTTTCGTTTGTTTAGAAATAGTTTATTCTGTTTTTAGGCCTTATCAATAATGAATTTAATGTTGCTTGTTGACAATGTTTGGCATGTCCATGCTCAGCAATAATGCAATTTACAGTAGACCTAGCCCCTATGTCAGTGTGAATGCAATTTACAGTAGGCCTAGCCCCTATGTCAGTGTGAATGTAATTTACAGTAGGCCTAGCCCCTATGTCAGTGTGAATGTAATTTACAGTAGGCCTAGCCCCTATGTCAGTGTGAATGTAATTTACAGTAGGCCTAGCCCCTATGTCAGTGTGAATGTAATTTACAGTAGGCCTAGCCCCTATGTCAGTGTGAATGTAATTTACAGTAGGCCTAGCCCCTATGTCAGTGTGAATGTAATTTACAGTAGGCCTAGCCCCTATGTCAGTGTGAATGTAATTTACAGTAGGCCTAGCCCCTATGTCAGTGTGAATGTAATTTACAGTAGGCCTAGCCCCTATGTCAGTGTGAATGTAATTTACAGTAGGCCTAGCCCCTATGTCAGTGTGAATGCAATTTACAGTAGGCCTAGCCCCTATGTCAGTGTGAATGTAATTTACAGTAGGCCTAGCCCCTATATCAGTGTGAATGTAATTTACAGTAGGCCTAGCCCCTATGTCAGTGTGAATGTAATTTACAGTAGGCCTAGCCCCTATGTCAGTGTGAATGTAATTTACAGTAGGCCTAGCCCCTATATCAGTGTGAATGTAATTTACAGTAGGCCTAGCCCCTATATCAGTGTGAATGTAATTTACAGTAGGCCTAGCCCCTATGTCAGTGTGAATGTAATTTACAGTAGGCCTAGCCCCTATGTCAGTGTGAATGCTATTGAAGCCATGCAACTACTAAGAACAATGTTTACTGCAAATGGGTTCAAGTTAACTTATTTAGCAAAGATACTGTAGGTCTATATTTTGTTACTTCGTCTCTGTAAGGCATTTAACAAACTATAACAGACTAACATTGGAATTGGAGTTGACTCCAAGGCCAAACATAAAAGACAGCAAATACACAACTTGAAGCAACCACATATTTTGCCATGGAGCGCTTTCTGATTGGTCAGTGAGGGGCCAAGCCTTGACACACCCACAACTTGTTTATTCATCACAACCCAGGCCTTTCTCGCCAATGCCAGCAAGTGCACCGAAATTGTCATAGTGTAAATGGCAAAAATATTTTTGACACAGCACTGATCCTATAGCTCAACCGCCTATGCTTAGATTTATTAAAATAGACCACCAAGTCTCGTTACTATACTGAACAAAAATATAAAAGCAACATGCAACAATTTCAAATATTTTACCAAGTTACAGTTCATATAAGGAAATCAGTCAATTCAAATAAATAATGCCCTAATCATAGGCTCACCCACTTGGCAGCCAGGCCCAGCCAATCAGAATGACTTTTTCCACACAAAAGGAAACAGCTCTGGTGGACATTCCTGCAGTCAACATGCCAATTACACACTCTCTCAAAACATGATACATTTGTGGCATTGTGTTGTGTGACAAAACTGCACCTTTTAAAGTGTCCTTTTACTGTCCCCAGCACAAGGTGCACCTGTGTAATGATCATGTTGTTGAATCAGCGTTTTGGTATACTACTGTACACCTGTAAAGTGGATGGATTATCTTGGCAAAGGAGAAATGCTCACATGCTCACAGTGATGTAAACAAATGTGTGCCCGAAATGAAACATGGGACCAACACTTTACATGTTGCATTTATATTTTTGTTCAGTATAGACAGAAATAAAATCATACTCCATGTGTATTTACAAATTAACTTTTTGCAAATCAAATACAACACATCACCGAGTACCTGTAACGGTCGTTGTATGAAGGATCGGACCAAAGCGCAGCGTTGTACGTGTTCATGATGTTTATTAAAACCGAACACTGAAACAAAATAACATAGTGGAACAAAACGAAACAGGTCTGTCTGGGGCAGACACAAAACAGAAAACAACTACCCACAAAAACCATGTGGGAAAAAGCTACCTAAGTATGGTTCCCAATCAGAGACAACGATAGACAGCTGTCCCTGATTGAGAACCATACCCGGCCAAAACAAAGAAATACAAAAACATAGAAAAAAGAACATAGAATGCCCACCCACATCACACCCTGACCGAACAAAAATAGAGACATAGAAAGCTTGAAGATCAGGGCACGTCGCTGGAAGCTTCGGACTGGAGGGAGCCACTGGAGGCTATGGACTGGAGGGCGACACTGGCGGCTGGAGGGCGTCGCTGGAGGGTCCGGACTGGAGGGCGACTCTGGAGGGAGGAGATGCAGAGACAGCCTGGGGCTGCCACAGGGCCCACCAGGCTCGGGAGACCTATAGGACGCCTGATGCATAGAGGAGGCACCGGATGAACCGGACTGTCGTTGGAGCACTGGAGCTCTGGTGCGCAGCCTTGGCACCACTCCTCCAGGCTGAATGCCCACTTTAGCCCGGCCCCGCCAGAGTGCAGGCACAGGTCGAACCGGGCTGTGGGGGAGCACTGGAGATCTGGTGCTTACCACTCGTGCCTCTCCATTTGGCTCAATGCCCACTTTACCCCAGAGACACAGTACGCAGAGCCGGCGCAGGATACCCTGGGCCAAAACGGCGCACCGGAGACCAAGCGCGCCGACCTGGCACAATCCGCCCTGGCTGAATGCCCACTCTCGCATGGCACTTGCGGGGGGCTGGCATATAGCGCTCTGGGCTATGAGCACGCACTGGAGACACTGTGCGCTTTACCGCATAACACAGTGCCTGACCAGTACCACGCTGCTTCCGGTAAGCAAAGGGAGTTGGCTCAGGTCTATCGCCTGACTCCTCCAATCTCCCCGTGTGCCGCCCCCAAAATATTTTTTGGAGCTGCCTCTCGTGCCTGCTGCGCTGCCTTGCCTCAAATCGCCGCCTCTCAGCTTTAGCTGCCCCCAGTTCTTCTTTTGGGCAGCGATATTCTCCAGCCTGTCTCCAGGGTCCCTGACCATCCAATATCTCCTCCCATGTACAGAAGTCCTGAACCCTCTGCTCCTCCATACCACGCTGCTTAGTCTGCTTGTGGTGGGTAGTTCTGTAACGGTTTTCGTCGTCTGAGGAAGAGGAATCGGACCAAAGCGCAGCGTGGTAAGTGTTCATGCTTTTTATTGAAACTGAACACTATAACAAAAATAACAGAGAATAACCGAAACCGAGACAGTTCTGTAAGGTGCAAAACACTAAACAGAAATGAACTACCCACGAAAACCATGTGGGAAAAAGCTACCTAAGTATGGTTCCCAATACAACGATAGACAACTGTCCCTGATTGAGAACTATAAAAACAAAGAAATACAAAAACATAGAAAAAAGAACATAGAATGCACACCCAAATCATCATGTTATGGGTATGCTTGTCATCAGCAAGGACTAGGGAGTTTTTTATGATAAAAAGAAACAGAATGCAGCTATAAGCACAGGCAAAATCCTAGAGGAAACCCTGGTTAAGTCTGGTTTCCAAAAGACACTGGGAGACAAATTCACATTTCAGCAGTAACCTAAAACACAAGACCAAATTTACACTGGAGTTGCTTACCAAGACAACATTGAATATTCCTGAGTGGCCTAGTTACAGTTTTGACTTAAATCGGCTTGACAATCTATGGCAAGACCTGAAAATGGCTGTCTAGTTATGATCAACAATCAACTTGATAGAGCTTGAACGAATTTAAAAAAGAATACTGGGCAAATATTGTACTATCCAGGTGTGCAAAGCTCTTAGAGACTTACCCAAGAATACTCACAGCTGTAATCACCACCAAAGGTGCTTCTACAAAGTATTGACTCAGGGGTGTGAATACTTATGTAAATAAGATATTTCTGTATTTAATTTTCAATACATTTGCAAATCTTTCTGAAATCTGTTTTTTCTTTGTCATTATAAGTTATTGTTTGTAGATGGTTAAGAGAAAAAAATCTATAATCCATTTTGAATTCAGATTGTAAGAAAACAACATGTGGAATTAAGTAAAGGGGTATGAATACTGTATATGCTCATATGTCGGAGCAAATAATAAAGTTGAGTTTATGCAACAAATTAACGTTACAGTGCCAAGCCAATATGAATCCCTCCTACACCATCCAGCTCCTCGAGCATCTGAAGAAAATATTGCTCAATTAAAATGTAATGTTTGCTTCCGTTCTTCCTGTGCCGGCAAACCCGCGTTATAATAACAATAATGGACTGGCTTTATGAAACGCCCTTCACCAAAAGTGTGTCTACGACTGCCTGCATACCGCACATTAATAACCACGGGGCCTAAGAGGTTGAGTGCCTGTGAACAGAAGGGAATAAATTGCAGAATTTAAGAACAAAGCACCCTTCACATTGTCAATCAGTAGATGATGGATGTGTGAATCAACAAGTTACGAACTGACAAAATATAATATGTGTGGATCGACCATATTAATTATATTCTTAGATATAGAAAATGTGCTATACATTTATCTATACATTCATATGGTATTTACATTCAAACTGTACAATTTTGGCCATGATCAAAAAAATGTGTGCGTTATTGTCACACAGATCTGCAAGGCAACACTATAACAATATTTCACCTATGAACAAACATTCACGTTATCACCATTCAGACTTTAACACACTGATGGAGGATGAGGTGACTTAGGGCCATCCAATTCTATCCAGTTGAAAGGTGGCACGCCTTTCGCACGTTTATTACCGTTTCTCCCAATTGTTTGCACACTAAAACTCGCCCATGTGGCATAATGACCCAAACCTGTAACTAATTTAGCAGAACCATACACCAAATCTGCAATACTGTCACGCAATACTGTCACACTTTTTTGCTTTACACTCAGATCGCAATACTAATGCAAACATTTGGCTTAACACAACACACAATTCTCTATCTTTGGCACAACCTTCACAACTAAATTATATTGTGTGCAAATGAAAAGCAACAAGCTAAGCTCAATTACAATTGATCACTTTCTCTGTTCTCATGTGCAAACACCAATTGCATAAATGTTCACTTTGCAATCTGACCTTTAGTATGGATAAAAAGGCCACAGCTGAGTGCTCCTGTGTTTGGAGAACACTGGAAGCAAACTTGGCAGAAATAGGTAGAGCTAAAGGTAGAGGTGGAGGTGGGGGTAGAAGTAGAAATGGGGGTAGAGGTAGAGGTGGAGGAAGATCAAGAACAAGGAGTGTAATTTCTGATGAAATTTGGGCGACTCTGGTAGACAATGTGGTCAACCATGGTTTGACCTTGAGAGAGGCTGGGCAAAGAGTGCTGCCCAATCTGAGCCATCAACTGGACATTCTAAAATGAGAATAGGTCCAATGTCTGCAGTACATCTCTATCTACTACTTTTACTACTTAACAGTAGTACAACATAAAGCACAGTAATGACTGTAGTTTCCAATACTGTACTATAAGCGATAACAAAGTACATGTTTCATGTATTACTGTATGTGTGAAATTGGGAGCTTTACTACATTGTAACATGTTTATCTTGTCTACCGTATTACTGTAGTGTTTACTGTACTACATGCTATTTTGTTTTTGTAGAACTGATAGACGACAATGTAGAAAATAGGAAAAATAAGAAAAAAAAAGAAATACCCTGGAATGAGTAGGTGTGTCCAAACTTTGACTGGTACTGTACGTGTTGGTAAAGACAAACAGGAGGCTGCCATTGTCAAATGGTACTTGAAAATAATGCCACAAGATTGTGGGAAATCCAACAACAGGTTATTGGAACACTGCCGTCTTCATTAACATCGGAGTGAGCTTATCAACCACAGCCCGCTAACCAAAGTAGCTCATTGGACATAAATAACGGACATTTTCGAACAAATCGAGCATTTATTGTGGACCTTGGATTTCTAGGACTGCATTCTGACGACGTTCATCAAAGGTAAGGAAACATTTATCATGTATTTTCTGGTTTCTGTTGACTCCAACATGGAGGCTAATTTGGCTACTGTTCTGATTGCCGTCTCAGATTATTGCATGGGTTGCTTTTTCCGTAAACTTTAAAAAAAATCTGACACAGCGGTTGCATTAAGGAGAGGTATATCTATAATTCCATGTGTATAACTTGTATTATCATCTACATTTATGATGAGTATTTCTGTTGAAACGATGTGGCTATGCAAAATCACTTGATGTTTTTGGAACTAGTGAATCTAAATAGCCAATGTAAACTCAGATTTTTTTATATGAACTTTATCAAACAAAACATGCATGTATTGTGTAACATGAAGTCCTATGAGTGTCATCTGATGAAGATAATTCAAGGTTAGTGATTAATTTTATCTTTATTTATGCTTTTTGTGAATGCTATATTTTGCTGGAAAATGGCTGTGTTTATTGTGGTTTGGCGGAGACCTAACATAATCGTTTGTAGTGGTTTCGCTGAAAAGCCTATTTGAAATCGGACACTTTGATGGGATCAACAACAAGAATAGCTTTAAAATGATATGAGACACATGCATGTTTTAGGAATTGTAATTATGAGATTTATGTGGTTTGAATTTGGCGCCCTCTATTTTCACTGGTAGTTGTCATATTGATCCCGATATCGGGATTGCAGCCATAACAGGTTAAGAAACACCCTCTCCGGATGAAGCACATCTACAGAGTCCCATTTGAAAGGAATTCCCTAAGATTGAAGGATAAATGGTACGAATATATGTGCAAGCAAGTAATACACTTGTATTACACTCTTTAAATATTAGAGGCTCATTGATGTTGCCAGTGAACTTTACTATACAGCAATTACAGTATATATTGTCATTTCGGAGACTCATGGAGTTGGATGCAAGTCCCATCCCCCAGGAACTCATATTCATAGATGAGACTGGATTCAATTTAGGGAAGAGGAGGAGAGGAACGATCATTATTCGTCAAAGTGCCTTTGAGGTACCTGGCCAGCGTTGGAGAAATGTCACCATAAGCACAGCTATGAGCCACAATGGGGTCCTCCACCACCATGCCACCCTTGGACCATACAACACTGTCCATCTATTAATTTCCTTAACACCTTACATGACAATCTTTTTCAGCCAGAGCAGAGGGCCAGGTGATCCTGAGCAGTAAATGTATGTTCGAATTTGGGACAACATGAGTTTCCATCGGGTTGCTCAGGTCCACAAATCTTTCCATGACCATCCCAGGTTTGCAATTCTCTATCTCCCACCATATTCCACATTTCTAAACCCCATTGAGTAGTTGTTTTCAAGATGGCGGTGGAAGGGGTATGACCATTGCATTCGATGGGAAAAGAGTATCACAGGGTTGACCTTATGTCGAAAAGTTGAGTGTCAACCAATTTACGCTTATATCAATACATTGCATTCAATGGAAAAAGATGTGTCAAAGAGTTTACGCTTCTCTATCCTTTCTCACTCTTCTCATTGTCTCTCTCTCCCTCTTCTCACTCTCCCTCCTCCACCCTCCGTTCTCTCCCTCCTTCTTTCCCTCCTCTCTCCCACCTCCACAGATGCAGAAATGTATAATATATAATACATTGCATTCAAGGCAATATAGTTGGTAATACAGCTGAAATGGGTAAATTGGTTAAAACAAACTCAGACAGGCAGACAGACACAGAAAGACAAACAGCTTTAAGTTTCAAGTCAATTTAAAACTAAATGTGACCAATATCCTCATCAGAATTATTTTTTAACAAGGCTCTTAGCTCCTAGAACTGCAAGACCATTGTGTCCAAAGGATGTCAAAAATGTGTTTTACAGAGTATAGAAGACTGTGTTTTTGCGTAACTGCAGGCAGAGAATGAAGCACCATGTTGAGGATGAATTAAACCTGTTGCCACAGTAAGCTGAACCTCAACACAGGCCATCCCTATAAGGTCACAATGCGTTGTCTGCAATGACGGTTATGTAGCTCAATTGCAGATGACGGGTGCGTCATGGTTATGTGAGGTCTGTAGGTTAGGGTTAGGGTCAGGAAGAAAAGCCTTGTTCTCTGTGGGACCAAGTTTTCATTGTGAAGAGTTAATTTCACATGGTCAGGTGTAGGCTTGCGTTCATCGGGAGTGTCTGTTGAACAATCACTAACCTGAATTTTCTGTCTAACCTCAACCTTTCTGCCGATGTCACTCAAAAGCACATTAACTCAAGTGAGACCTACCTTTCTTTAATGTAGTGGAGAGGTGGAACAAATTAATTAACTGTTAACAGTCCATATTTAACATGACACTCAGGGCCCATATGGATAGGGCTAATTTGAGGCTAAATTCTTACAGAAGAAATAGGACAAGCTTTTGCATAACCATGGTAGCAATCGAAAGGAAACAGTTTGGAGATAATGGAAAAATGATTAGACCAAAGGCGAGTACACAACTGTTCATCTGATACAAGACTCAATACAAGCATTACACTCTTGATTTTATGTGCATTTTACATTTACTGTACCTTTCACCATATTTGTTGATAATGAAATCTGAAACTACTCTGTATACATTCAGTAACATAGCAATATTCCTGGAAATGTAGGCTAGGTGCAACATAAGACAAAAAATTACAAGGGTTTGAGTGAGCAGACTAACTGGTGTGTCCAAGTGGCCACACCTCTCCAAAGTGTGTACAGTTCATAAGCAATTTCAATGCACTTTTATGACTCAAAGAAGAGTCTTCAACCAAAAGGTACTTTTTTAAGCTTTCTAGCTGTGCCGTTGAGGAACTAGAGCAAGCACACTTGTAGTTGTTTTGTTTGCAACACAACCCTGCATCCTCGCCATCAGACAATTACTGTTGTTGTTTACACAATCCAAAAATGGTTCATTACAAATTTCAATCTGGGTCAGGTGGGCACAATTTTTGAAAGCTTGTTCTATTGACAACATGACTAGCTAAGTAATAAAATATGATCTTACAATTTTAGGCTTTCACAAGGCAATTCAGAGAAACAGATGGTGATTTTGGTGCGCATAGAAAGGAGTCTTGAGACCACTCAGGTGCATGTGCTGTTGCAAATTTTCTTTCCAATAAACAAACACAGGCTCATTCTGTTCAGAACATCTCAGGGTATGATGTCATGACAACATGTCATCTTGTAACTGTATATAAAAAATTGTGATCATAAACGTTGACACGGTATATGACAGTGACAACCTCCAATGAGCCATCAAACAGGCAAAGCATCAATACAGGACTAAGATAGAATCTTACTATGCCAGCTCAGCTCGCGACAGATGAGGCAGGGCTTGCAAAATATCACAGATTATAAAGGGAAACATAGCTGCAAGCTGCCCAGCAAAGCGAGCCTACCAGACAAGCGAAATGCCGTCTATGCTCAATTACAAGGCAAGCAACACTGGACCATGTATGAGAACACCAGCTGTTCCGGATGACTGTGTGATCTCGCTCTCCAGAAACAGATTAACATTCGCAAGGCCGCGGGGCCAGGTGGAATACCAGGACACGTTCTCAAAGCATGCGCTGACCAGCTGGCAAGTGTCTTCACAGACACAGTACATCACTGGGGCCGAGCTCCCTGCCATTCAGACTTCTATACCAGGTGGTGTCAGCGGAAGGCCAAAAAAATTGTCAAAGACTCAAGCCACCGAAGCCATAGACTGTTCTCTCTGCGGTATCATTGCAGTAGCACTGCAAGCGGTACCATTGGGCCCTTGAAACAATGGGACCTTGAACAGCTTCTATCCCCCAAGCCATGACTGCTAAACAAAACTGCACGTACTTACGCTGACACGTCAACACACCACACACACACACACACTACATATGCCTACACACACATAACATGTGGACACGTGCATACTGACGCCCAAGTTGGAGAATGTAGCATTTTTCAAACAACTGAAACAGCTTTTAACTGCAATCAAGAGATAATATATTTCTATGCATATCCAAGCATACCTGTTGTGATTATTATTTTTTTTGTTTGTTGACAAAACTAAATATGCTTCCCTGCATCTCTGCTAAAAGTCTTATTCAGTACATTTAGATATTGCTTGCTTGCCAGCTAAGATAGTTAGACAAGCTAGCCTGAAATGACTTCTTGGTAGCTTGTTATGAGGTTTGGAGATTGGAAACCTATATGGGATAGCTAAAGCCAACTTTAGCTAGTAGTATTACAAAAATAAATATAATAAATAATATCCTGTCTGTGGAGGTGGGAGAGGGGATGGAGAGAAGAGAATGAGGGAGAGAGAGGGATGAGAGAGATTAGAGGAGGGGGGGGGTGAAGGAAGGAGGGGGAGAGAGGTGGGAGGGAAGAGGGAGATAGGGAGATGTAGAGAGAAAAGAGGAGGGTGGGTAAAGAGGAGGTAGAGAGAAAGAGAAAGAGAGAGGCATAGAGAAGGAGAGTGAAGGAGGGAGGGAGAGAGAGAGAAGAGAGATAGGGACAGGGGGATTGACTGGAATGTTTTGACAGAAGCATCAACCTTGTGACACTCTTCTTTTCATATTGAATGCAATGTATTGACAGACGCATTAATCACTTAATGTTTCTCTTTCCCATTGACTTAAGCGTGAACCCTTTAACCCTCATATTTTCCCATTGAATGCAATGAGTTGACATAAGCGTAAATCCTTTGACACTCATCTTCACAGTTGATTGCAATGTATTGATATAAGCATCAATTGGTTGACAGTCATCTTTTCCCATTGGCAAAGCCTACTGGGAGCATGGCCAGATGAGAGAAGCATCAATTGGTTAAAGCCTTACTATTTGCAAACACGCTTAGCGTACATTGTTATAATTAGCTAACACAAAGTGCCATTGGAACACAGGAGTGATTGTTGCTGATAATGGGCCTCAGTACGCCTGTGTAGATGTTCCATTAAAAATCTGCCGTTTCCAGCTACAATAGTCATTTACAACATTAACAATGTCTACGATGTATTTCTGATCAATTATCTTTCAAAAACAAGGCCATTTCTAAGTGACCCCAAACTTTTGAACGGTAGTGTATATATTAATAACCCATCCACAACCCACCCTCTTCGGAAGACACATCTTTTTAGTGTTATACAGTTTTTCTGCTACATATACATATACAGTGGGGCAAAAAAAAATAAAAAAATTTAGTCAGCCACCAATTGTGCAAGTTCTCCCACAAAAATTTGAGAGAGGCCTGTAATTTTCATCATAGGTAGACTTCAGATTTCTGGCTCTCACAGACCTGTAACTTCTTCTTTAAGAGGCTCCTCTGTCCTCCACTTGTTACCTATATTAATGGCACCTGTTTGAACTTGTTATCAGTATTACGACATGTTATTGGAATATTTAAGTAAAGTTACTTGTGTTACTCATCTCTGCTGTCCTGCGCCTGACTCCTGTGCACCAGCTACACCCAGACCATTACATTACCTAACATAAGCTCTTTAATGCCACTCTCAGTCTATCCCAACTATCACCATAGACCACCCTTGTTTGGTTTCCATGTGCCATATATTTTTAAATTGTGCTGTGATGTTTTACATACATTTTGAACCTTTCTAATTGAATAGTATGCACAGATTGGGACTTAAAGATTAAAACCTTTACAACAAGAATTATTATATTATTTATTGACTGACTATGGCTTTCCAAATCGCCCAACGCTGCTATTTGTTCATTTTAAATGGATTTTTAACCATTCCTGAACCTGTGACCAGAAACCAGCTACAGTGCCTTCGGAAAGTATTCAGACCCCTTGACTTTTTTAACATTTTGTTACGTTACAGCCTTATTCTAAAATGCATTAAAGAAATATAAATCCTCAGCAATCTATTGATGTCACGTCGGTCGAAAGGAGTGGACCAAGGTGCAGCGTGAGTAGAGTTCCACGTACTTTATTACAAAGTGAAACTTAACAAAAACAACAAAGAATCAACGAACGTCCAGTACAGAGCGCACTAAGGCACTAACTGAAAACAAAACAATATCCCACGAACGCAGGTGGGAAAAGGACCACACTAAGTATGATCCCCAATTAGAGGCAACGATAATCAGCTGCCTCCAATTGGGAACCATACTCACACCAACATAGAAATATACTACTAGAACACCCACTAGTCACGCCCTGATTTAAAACACCATAGAGAACCCAGAGGGCTCTGGGGAGCCGGCACAGGACGGACCGGGCTGAGAAGGCGCACTGGAGGCCTGGTGTGTGGAGCCGGCACAGATGGCACCTGACTGATGACACGCTCTTCCAAACGCCTGCGCTGCAGCATACTCCTCACTAACACCTCTCTCCGATATCCCTCCTTAAATTGCTCCATCAACCCCCAGACGGTCTCTGGCTCTCTCCGCGGCTCGACTGACCAACCGCCCCATGTCCCCCCCCAAAAAAATATTGGGGTTTCTGTGTCCGCGGACCCCGGCATCGTCGCTGTCCTCCTACATTCCTTGGCGACAATACACAATAACCCATAATGTCAAAGCGAAAACACATTTTTAGAAATATTTACAATTGATTATAAATAAATAATATAAATACCTGATTTACATAAGCATTTAGACCCTTGACTATGAGACTTGAAATTGAACTCAGGTGCATCCTGTTTCAATTGATCATCCTTGAGATCTTTCAAAAACTTGATTGGAGTCCAACTGTGGTAAATGTAACTGATTGGACATGATTTGGAAAGGCACACACCTGACTGTATGAGGTCCCACAGTTGACAGTGCATGAGAGCAAAAACCAAGCCACAAGGTCGAAGGAATTGACTGTAGAGCTCTGTGACAAGATTGTGTTGAGCCACAGATCTGGAGAAGGCTACCAAAAAATGTTGTCTGCAGCATTGAAGGTCCCCAAGAACACAGTGGCCTACATCAGTCTTAAATGAAAGAAATTTGGAACCCCCAGACTCTTCCTAGAGCTGGCCGCTCAGCCAAACTGAGCAATCGGTCGGAGAAGGGCCTTGGTCAGGGAGGGGACCAAGAACCCAATGGTCACTCTGACAGAGATCTATAGTTTTTCTGTGGAGATAGGAGAACCTTCCAAAAGGACAACCATCTCTGCAGAACTCCACCAATCAGGCGTTTATGTTAGAGTGGCCAGACGGAAGCCACTCCTCAGTAAAAGGCACGACAGCCTGCTGGGAGTTTGTCAAAAGGCACCTAAAGACTCTCAGACAATGAGCAACAAGCTTCTCTGGTCTGATGAAACCAATGTTGAACTTGTGGCCTGAATGCCAAGCGTTACGTCTGGAGAAAACCTGGCACCATCCCTATGGTGAAGCATGCTGGTGGGAGCATCATGCTGTGCGGTTGTTGGCAGGGACTGGGAGACAAGTCAGGACAGAGGGAAAGATGAACTGAGCAAAGTATAGAGAGTATAGAGTGCTTCAGAGCAATCAGTACCTCAGACTGGTGAGAAGGTTCACCTTCCAACAGGACAACGACCTTAAGCACACAGTCAAGACAACACAGGAGTGGCTTCAGGGACAAGTCTCTCAATGTCCTTGAGTGGCCCAGCCAGAGCCCGGACTTGAACCCGATCGAACATCTCTGGGAAGACCTGAAAATAGTTGTGCAGCAATGCTCCCCATCCATCCTGACAGGGCTTGAGAGGATCTGCAGAGAAGAATGGGAGAAACTCCCCAAACACAGGTGTGCCAAGCTTGTAGCGTCATACCCAAGAAGACTCAATACTGTAATCGCTGCCAAAGGTGATTCAACAAAGCACTAAGTAAAGTGTCTGAATACTTATGTAAATGTGCTATTTCAGTTTTTTTATTTTAATAAATTAGCAACAACAACAAAAAATGTTTTTTTGCTTTGCCATTATGGGCTATTGTGCATAGATTGATGAGAAAAACAATTTAATACATTTTTTAATACATACATTTTTAGAATGTTGGAAAAGCATTCTTCATGAAGCTGGTTGAGAGAATGCCAAGAGTGTGCAAAGCTGTCATCAAGGCAAAGGGTGGCAACTTTGAAGAATCTGAAATCTAAAATATATTTTGATTTGTTTAACACTTCTTTGGTTGCTAGATGTTTCCATATGTGCTATTTCATAGTTTTGATGTCTTCACTATTATTCTACAAGAATAGTTAAAATAAAGAAAAACCCTTGAATGAGTAGGTGTGTCCAAAATGTTGACTGGTACTGTATATAGCATTCTGTTGGTAGCAAGAATTTTGTATAATCATTTAAAATGAAAAACTCGAAGTGTTGAATCAAATGTTGTGTTGTATCAGTTCATAAACCATGTGCCTTGGAATTCAGTATGTCGAAAATCTCTTCCCATTTATTTTGCAATCTGAATAGCACAGCTGTCAACATTTTTGTCCTCACATGAAACTGGTATATTTTTCATATATCGTTTATATGTGGAAGCCAAACACGTTCCTTACCTTCTCCCTCTTCCACTTGCCTCCTCCATTTTTGTGGTAATGCTGCAGTCAGTTGGTTACAAGTTTGGATTGTGGAGACATTCCCATGAGAGGTTGTTGTCCTTGCACCACACTGCCACGTTTCCGACGTCGGTGATCAGGCCTACCACTGTAGTGTCATCTGCAAATTTAATGGTGGTGTTGGAGTCGTGCGCGGCCATACAGTCGTGGGTGAACAGGGAATACAGGAGGGGACTGAACACGCATCCCTGAGGGGCCACCGTGTTGAGGGTCAGCATGGTGGATGGGTTGTTGCCTACCCTCACCACCTGTGTGTGTGACTCTGACAGGTATTCCACAGCAACATTACGAACGTGCTCTCTCACACTCTGACAGTTTCCCTCTTTCTCTCTCGTCTTTCTTTCTTTTTTTCCAGAGTGTACAATAAGGAGAGGCAATCGTTTCTCAGAGCAGCAATCAGGAACAGGTACTTGTGTTTGCGCACAGTCAATGTGTTAGCGTTGCAATATGTACTTATAACATGGGTCCCATTACAGGTATTATAGGTGTGCTACAGATCTTAGAGTCCTGTTAGAAAATCATAGCTGTGCTGCATGAAATCACTGGTTTGGGATGAAACACAAGGCTTTGCCATTGAGAATGATACATTTCAATAGGAAAATATGACATTTGAGAAGTAAATGCGGTTTTCCCACGGTACCTGACCTGACAGATCAAGCTAATGCACTCATCCATAAGGTGTATCCGCATGCATTGTTTTGTGATTCATTGTATGGTCAGTACATGTACTGTATGTCCAACCTTTGAGAAGAAGCAGAAACATGGACGGCAGATATGTCAGGTTGAGAAACAAACTGTAGACCCTGTGACACACACAGACAATTTACAGGTGTTATTGCAGGTGCAGCGAAATGCTTATGTTTCCAACTAATTACATAGTAAAACCCCAAATTCTTATTTACAATGACAGCCTTGGATCAGTGGATTAACTGCCTTGTTCAGGGGCAGAATGACAGATTTTTACCTTGTCAGCTCGGGGATTCGATCTAGCAACCTTTCAGTTACTAGTCCAACGCTCTAACCACTAGGCAACCTGCCACACCAATATCTAGCAATACAAAAAAATAACAGTTGCAGACTCAGTCCTTGGATGAGACAGCAGAGGTAGGAGTAAGAGCCAACACCCCCTGCCATCCATGACACTCAGAAACACACACACAGGAAAATGACTTTGACCTTCTCTGCAGGGTCCCCTGCTACCTCTCGTTATCCATGTCTAGATAAGCCTCCCTGTCTTCATATTGTACAGGCTGTGTTCCTCTACCTCCTGCTCTACCTCCCTCTGACTAGCTTTCACCTTCATCTCTTAACTCAGTTTTCACTCCTCCCTACCTCTGCCATTCTCATCCTCACTGTCACTCCCACCCAACTCACTCCATCTCGTCCCCCTTTCTGTCAGATTTATCTCTCCTGTTTTCTCTATCACCACCACCGCATTTCTCTCTCAATCTTTCTCAATCAATCTCTCCTCATTTCACTCATTTAGAGTCACAGCTGATTTCCTTACCTTCTTCTGAGTTGACTAACTAAGAGAGGATGTTAATGAATGGACCCTACGGATGCTACATACAAATGCAGTGGTTCGTTTGGGTCTGGAGAGCTAGTGGAAGTGTTAGATGAATGAAGTGGTAATGGTAATCAGATGGACTAGATTGGCTGGGGGTTGTGATTCTGGTTGGCTGGGTCTAGACTCTAGAGGGCTGGGCTGCCAGAGGATTCATCTCTTTCTATGCATGGGCAGTGGAGCGCTTGGCAGGCCAGCACTGTAAACTAAGCAGTGTAGATAAGCGTTGTGTGTGTGTGAGTGTGGGTGTTACAAATCATAGAGATGACTTGGGGTCTCATAAACTCAGGGCTGGTCTCCTCTCCCATGTTGAGTGGGTAGCGGTTTGGGCTTTCTCAGGCGGCTAGAGAGGGAGAGACGGAAAGCTAACCAAGCGTAGCGAAGCAGCAGAGGAACAGAAAATAAATGGTATTAGCTCAACACAATACAACACAACACAACACTGTTTAACGCTCAGTCGAGTATCCAGGCCAGGAGCGTCTTGCTGTTTCACACTCACTCCTCTCTATAATTCAACTGAAAAGGGGTTTTAATTGTATATTATTTGTATTATTTGTCTGTGTGAAAATGTGTTTCTTTTGTTTTTTCAGTGTAGTGAGATGTTGCTTATGCATAGTGACAAATATGTAATAGAAATTCACCACCACTCTCAGTCAGAACTGTTTAAATATAATTCCAACAGGCTGAGTTTAGTAGAGAATTTACCTGTTCCCTTTGAAAAGTGTAGTATTATATATGAGTGTTAATGTTTGATGAATCCTGGCCTTTCTTCTGACCAGCTGTTGATGGCAGACATTGGCAGACACCAGGTTTAGACTACCCTTGGTGAAGGTCTGGCTGCCAGAACTGTGATGAGGTTAAAAGTTGAAACTCTCCAAAAATGTCTGGTTATTTATCATAGTAGGTATTAGAATGAAGAAAAAATGCACTGCACAATTGTGTTGTGGAATGTTGTATGCAGAGTTGTATACACTATAATCAGAGAGGAAGTGGGAAAAAATAGGTGCGCTCGTCCAAAATAAAAAAAGGTGTGTAAACGGCATTTACATGCATTTCACTACATCACTGACTTTAATGAAATTAAGATGTATTCATTGGATATTAATGTACACAAAATGGAATTGTATGTGTTATGCTGAAGAGTTGAAAATAAACACACACATTTAAGAAAGCATTTACCGCTAATAATTACTAATGATTTAAATGAAATATTAACAGCTGCCATTGCAAAAAATTTGAATCTAGGGTAACAAGGATCCATATTAATTTAGAGTCATTAATCATTAAAAGCTTGCAAATGACAATTAGTTAAATGTTGATAAATGTTTAATGAACACATCAATAAATGATCATTATGCGTAATACTCATAGGATGGCAAAAAATATGTGTCTGTGTGTGTTTACAGGCTGCAGATTATTGAGTATTTGCCTAAACTAAGCTCATGTTTCTATTATCTACAGCAGAGGTGAATAACTACAATTAAAAGTTTCATTATTTGTAAAGATGAGAGGCTGTTATTCTGATATCAGATTCCCCTCATAGTCTGTCTTTATAACCATACCAAACAGGCTTTACATTAAAGTGGGTTTCATTGGTGAAACAAACCCTAACGAAATGTCTAGGTAAAAAACAACTTCAAAACCTGACAGTATTAATTGGTAATATTGTCGCTAAACGATTGGTCAGCTCACACTAGTATATCATTTAACATATCTTTGGTAGATAAAAACATTTCCCAAGTCTAGCTTGTTAGCCGGTTAGTTCATGTTAGCTAGCGCCTGTTAGCGCTTGTTAGCTAGCAATTTTCCTTGCTGCAAAACACTACTAGACATCAATAGCCACAGCAGTTGCTATTTTAGCATGCCATACTTGGTGGGGAAGAAAAACTGAAATTGACTGTGGTATTTTGGATGCAGTAATTTTGGATGCAGTAATAACTACAGTGTATTGCAGTTGAACTGCAGTTATACTGCACTCTATCTGCAATTATACTGCAGTGTACTGCAGTTATACTACACTCTGACTGTAATCAATTTTTTGTTAGCACAAAAAATGACATAAGGTAGAACAAAAACACACAAGAAATAAAAATAAGAAGACCACCTATATACAGGGTCAATTCCAATACCATATTTACAATGTGAAGGCATACTGGAGTGATAGAGTAGAGGGGGTAAGGTGACTAGGCATCAGAATATATGATAGAGTAGCAGCAGCATAAATTATGATTTTATGTATGTGTTGTGTGTGTGGAGTCAGTATAAATGTGTGTGCATGTTATGTGTGTGTTGGAATGTCAGTGTGCGTAGAGTCCTGTGAGTATGCATAGAGTGCAATTTTATTTATATTTTTTAAATACAAGGGTCAACTCAGGTAGTTGGTGTAGACATTCTGTTAGCTACACTACATGACCAAAAGTATGTGGACACCTGCTCGTTGAACATCTCATCCCAAAATGATGGGCATTAATATTCGGTTGGTCCCCCCTTTGCTGCTATAACAGCCTCCAATCTTCTTGGAAGGCTACGCACTAGATGTATTGGAACGTTGCTGCGGAGACTTCCATTCAGCTACAAGAGCATTAGTGAGGTCGAGCACTGATGTTGGGCGATTAGGCCTGGCTCCCAACGGTTTTCCAAGTCATCCTAAAGGTTTTCGATGGGGTTGAGGTCAGTGCTCTGTGCAGGCCAGTCAAGTTCCTCCACACCGGTCTCTACAAACCATTTCTGTATGGACCTCACTTTGTACATGGGGGTATTGAAACAGGAAAGTGCCTTCCCAATCTTCTCCAAAACAGCTCCAGGCCATCATACCTCCTCAACCAAACTTTACAGTTGGCACTATGCATTGGGGCAGGTAGTGTTCTCCTGGCATCCTCCAAACCCAGATTCGTCCATCGGACTGCCAGATGGTGAAGCGTGATTCATCACTTCAGAGAACACGTTGTGAATGCTCCAGAGTCCAATGGCGGCGAGCTTTACACCACTCCAGCCAAGTGGTATAAAGTCATGGTGATCTTAGGCTTATGTGAGGCTGCTCTGCCATGGAAACCCATCTCATGAATCCCCTGACAAACAGTTCTTGTGCTGACGTTGCTCCCAGAGGCAGGTTGGAACTTGGTAGTGAGTGTTGCAACTGAGGACAGAATTTCTATGTGCTTCAGCACTCAGCGGTCCCGTTCTGTGAATTTGTGTGGCCTTACACTTCACTTCGCAGCTGAGCCGTTGTTGCTCCTAAACATTTCCACTTCACAATAACAGCACTTACAGTTGACTGAGGCAGCTCAAGCAGGGCAGAAATTTGACTTGTTGGAAAGGTGGCATCCTATGATGGTGCCATGTTGAAAGTCACTAAGCTCTTCAGTAAGGTTTTTTACTGCCAATATTTGTCTATGGAGATTGCATGGCGGTGTGCTTGATTTTATACACCTGTCAGCAACGGGTGTGGCTGAAATAGCATAATCCACTAATTTGAAGGGGAGTCCACAGACTTTTATATAGTGTATTTAGCTGTCTAATGGCTTGGGGATAGAAGCTGTTCAGGAGCCTGTTGGTATTAGACTTGATGCACCGGTACCGCTTGCCCTGCGGAAGCAGAGAGAACAATCTATGCCTTCGCTGGCTGAAGACTTTAACAACTTAACAGGCCTTGATTGGCTAATTTCAGGGTGACGTTAGCTAGCAAACACCATTGACTGGCTAGCTACCTTGCTAGTTTGATATCCAAGGCTTAAAACAACTATTTAAAACACTTGTTTAAGTAAATACACCACTGACATTCACTTACATAATGTGTTATTCTCCTTGAATTGTCAAAAACACAAGATATAAGAGAGATGTGCATAATTTTCATGAGGAAAACCAAAATCACAACTTGGTGTGAACACCTAAATGTGTTAGTGACAACCTTTTCCACTGTAACGTTTTAGGCGACGTTCTCCTTTTTTCACAGAAGTTATTTTACCAGAAGTACTTTAGTATTGCATGTTGAATGAACTGGATGAAAGTTACGGCCCCCATGGCCGCTGTAGTAGAATGTATAACGGCAGGCAGAGGTGTAAAGTAACTAATTACAACTACTCTCGTTACTGCAATTGAGTAGCTTTTCCTAGTACTTGTGCTGTTTAAATTAGTTACTTTTTACTTTCACCTGAGTAACTATTTTACACCAGTCATTTTACTTCTACTTAAGTCAAAATTCAAAAGGCACTTGCCCATCTGAGCTATCTTTGTTGCAGGTTCATGGTAACAATTGAGCAACATCAAAGAAAAGAGAATCCTGCACAGTGCTTTTTCTAGTATCACCATTCTTTATTTTGCCTGATGTATTGGCCTAAAGGCCTTCATCAGAGCTTTTGTGAGTTTGTAATTTGCACCAAACGTCAGAGTAGGCTGAAGTGGTTAAAACATAAAATGCATGGGCATTTCATCATAAAGACCTTTTGGGAATAATAAACCAAGGCCTTATAACCACTTCAGCCTACCCTGACATTTTTATCCCGTACTGTACCCAATGATTTATGAAAATGTACTTGATATGTTGATGTCCTCATTATGGTTTTACCGACATGTTAAATGTGTTTTATGTACATAATTGATTAGAAAATGTATGAACTCCGAAGTTGTCATTTTTGCCTCCATTGATCGATTTACTTTGTTAACCAAAGAGACTTGTACTCAGATTTAAAAGGCAGTCGGGAGGAGGCAAGATCAGGTGGGACCATTCTAGCCAATAAGAGTGCAGCTAAGCGTGTGAACAACAGGAACAGCTCCCATATAAAGTGTTTTTTCTCAAATTTGCTGGAATTAAATGTGTCCTACTTATCAGTACACTCGTAAAAACCTAAGCAATGCGAAACCTCTATTTGATCAAATACAGGGCCTTCTGAAAGTATTCAAACCCCTTGACTTTTTCCACATTTTGTTACATTACAGACTTAATCTAAAATGGATTAAAATCATTTTTTACTCATCATTCTACACGCAATACCCCGTAAATGACAAAGCAAAAACAGTTTTTTACAAATGTATATATTTTTTTACTTTAAAATATTACATTTACATAAGTATTCACACCCTTTACTCAGAACTTTGTTGAAGCACCTTTGGAAGTGTTTACAGCCTTAAGTATTTGTGGGTATGACACTACAAGCTTGGCACACCTGTGTTTGGGGTGTTTCTCCCATTCTTCTCTGCAAATCCTCTCCAGCTCTGTCAGGTTGGATGGGAAGCATTGCTGCACATCTATTTTCAGGACTCTCCAAAGATGTTAGATCGGGTTCAAGTCCAGGCTCAGGCTGGGCCACTCAAGGACATTCAGAGACTTGTCCCAAAGCCACTCCTGGGTTGTTTTGGCTGTGTGCTTAGGGTCGTTGTCCTGTTGGAAGGTAAACCTATGCCCCAGTCTGAGATCCTGAGCACTCTGGAGAAGGTTTTCATCAAGGATCTCTCTGTACTTTGCTCTGCTCATCTTTCCCTTGATCCTGACTAGTCTCCCAGTCCATGCCACTGCCACTGAAAAACATCCCCAGATTTCCTCCAGATGTGACGCTTCGCATTCAGCCCAAAGAGTTCAATCTTGGTTTCATCAGAACAGAGAATCTTGTTTCTCATGGTCTGAGAGTCCTTGAGGTGTCTTTTTGCAAACACTAAGCTGGCTGTCATGTGCCTTTTATTGAGGAGTGGTTTCCGTCTGGCCACTCTACCATAAAGGCTTGATTGGTGGAGTGCTACAGAGATGGATGTCCTTCTGGAAAGTTATCCCATCTCCACAGAGGAACTCTGGAGCTTTGTCAGACCATCAGGTTCTTGGTCACCTCCCTGACCAAGGCCCTTCTTCCTTGATTGCTCAGTTTGGCCGGGTGGCCAGCTCTAGGAAGAGTCTTTGTGGTTCCAAACTTCTTCCATTTAAGAATGATGGAGGCCACTGTGTTCTTAAGTACTTTCAATGCTGCATACATTTTATGGTACCCTTCCCCAGATCTGTGCCTTGACACAATCCTGTCTTGGAGCTCTATGGATAATTCCTTTAACCTCGTGACCTGGTTTTTGCTCTGACATGCAGTGTCAACTGTGGGACCTTATATAGACAGGTGTGTGCCTTTCCAAATCAGCCATATAGCCCCCCCCCCCCCCCCCCCCCCCCCCGAGTTTACAGTATCTCCTTTATAGCTGGTTTATATACTGTGATGAAACACCTTATTAAGTATCTTATGAATCATTAATAAAAAAAAATAAAAAAGTGTTTATAAATATGTAAAGGACTACATTGCTTTTTGACATTTAGAAATGCAGGAATAATGATTATAAATGGTAAGTAAACGCTTTACAAACTGTTTATAAATTGTTTATTAAGGGTCCTTAATATAAAGTGTTACCAACTTTTGCCCTGCTGATAAGTCAGTCAACAACAGTTACAGCTGGCATGTTATTGCCTATGGGAGATCTACTTGTTCTGTGCGGACTTGTTAGGCTGAAAGATCAAAGCACTACACATGTCGTCTATGAAAGAAAAAGGATTTGAATATCATCACAGGTGTTCGGAGAAGGTCACCATTAAAAACACTAAACTCCCATAATTTATAGTGCTGCTCGGGAAGCAAGGGCTCAGCCTTGTTTATTCTAGCTTTTGGACCTCAGCCACATGCCAATAGACATGGGTATAGCATTATTTAGGGAAGCAGAATTTACATATAAATTGGGAATTGAAGGCAAGCGAGTGGGAAGGAGAGGGAGAGAGGAACAGCAGGCTGACAATAAAAGCTTTTTGCTACGAGTGAGGCTGGCAGTTGTGTTCTTCTTGTTTGCTGAACTGTTTTAGAGGCTCAAATCTCCAAAATGCAGCTGCCCATATCTCCCTTATTCCTGACTCCCTGGCTAGATCTGGGAGTATCTCAGGGGAGAGACAGGAAATAAATATCCCGAGACAACAGTTAACAACGGGCCTGCTGATGTATGTCTTAACCTCAATCCCCTGGAGATTAACCAGGTCACGTTTAAACCAAATCACAGACCTTCTGCAGCCTGGGCGAGAGATGCAGACAAACGCACTCCAACCTCATTGTCTAAAAGCCCACCCTGATCAAAGTAGTCATCTTTTTATTTTACCTTTATTTAACTAGGCAAGTCAGTTAAGAACAAATTCTTATTTTCAATGACGGCCTGTTCAGGGGCAGAACAACAGATTTGTACCTTGTCAGCTCGGGGGTTTGAACTTGCAACCTTCCGGTTACTAGTCCAACGCTCTAACCACCCTGCCGCTCCAGGGAAGTAATTAATCGTATTGTGCCAGTGCAAGACATGCATAAGTGGATAAAAGTGGTCAACGTTGCAAGGTGGCGCAGACAGACATGGCAGCTCTGCTTCTAGCTCGTAACCTCTACGGGATCGGTCCCCCACCCGCGGGACGGTTGACCTAACGTACGCTAATGTGATTAACATGAGGTTGTAAGTAACAAGAACATTTCCCAGAACAAAGACATATCTGATATGGGCAGAAAGCTTAAATTATTGTTAATCTAACTACACTGTCCAATTTACAGTAGCTGTTACAGTGAAATAATACCATGCTATTGTTTAAGGAGAGTGCACAGTTATGAACTTGAAAATGTATTATTAAACCAATTAGCATATTTGGGCATACTTGATACAACATTTTTGCACATACACTGATGCCATCTAGTGGCCAAAATCTCAAGTGCGCCTAAACTGGAATAATTCATTGGGGACTTTCTCTTGCATTTCAAAGATGATGAACACAAAAAAAGCACGTTTTTTTCTTTGTATTATCTTTTACCAGATCTAATGTGTTAAATTCTCCTACATTAATTTCACATTTCCACAAACTGTAAAGTGTTTCCTTTCAAATCGTTTCAATAATATGCATATCCTTGCTTAAGGTAATTTAGGCTGAAAATCCGATCATTAAGAGCTATTAAGCAACCTTGCAGTATTTTTTTTGTGTGTGTTATTTCTTACATTATTGGCCCAGAACACATTTTTTGTGTTATTACATACAGCCGGAAATTTGGATATCAGAGAGGCGGTAACTCAAAACCAGAATTACGACCAGGAATTTGATTTTCCCTAATTGGATCCTTTCTTGTACCCCCCAGGGCAATTTTACTTATCCCAGAAGCTGCTCCAAGTCGCCCGGCAAGGTATTAGGAGTGGACTTCTAGTCTGACTCAGGAGGCAGGCACACCATCCACCACTTCTGAGTATATTACTCGCTAATGTTCAGTCTCTGGAAAATAAAGTAGACGAGCTCAGGATGAGGATTTCCTTCCAGCGAGATATCAGGGACTGTAACATACTCTGTTTCACGGAATCATAGCTCTCTCTGGATATACTGTCCCCGGCCACACAGCCAGCTGGATACTCAGTTCATCGTGCAGACAGGAATAAAGAACTCTCCAGGAAGAAGAAAGGTTGGGTGTATGCTTCATGATTAACTACTCATGGTGTGATTGTGACAACATACAGAAACTCACGTCCTTTTGTTCACCCGATCTAGAATACCTCACAATCAAATGCCAACCGTGTTATCTCCCAAGAGAATTCTCTTCGGTTATAGTCACACCCATGTGTATTCCCCCTCAAGCCGATACCACAACGGCCCTCAAGGAACTACACTGGACTTTATGCAAACTGGAAACCATATATCCTGAGAACGCATTTATTGTAGCTGGGGATTTTAACAAAGCAAATTGGTGGGAAATGCTACCGAAGTTTAATCGACACATTGACTGTAGTACTCGCTTAGGAAAACCTCTAGATCACTGCTATTTGCCTTTTCAAGATGCCTGCAAGGCCCTCCCCAGCCATCCCTTTGACAAATCAGATCACAACTCCATTTTGCTCCTCCCTCCCTAAAGGCATAAAATCAAACAGGAAGTACCCATGCTAAGGTCTATTCAATGCTGGTCTGACCAATCGGAATCCATGCTTCAAGATTGTTTTGATTACACGGACTGGGATATGTTCTGGATAGCTTCTGAGAATAACAGTGACGCTTACACGGACACAGTGAATGAGTTCATCAGGAAGTGTATAGGGAATGTTGTTCCCACTGTGACTATTAAACCTTACCCAAACCAGAAACCATGGAAAGTTGGCAGCATTCACATAAAACTGACAGGTCAAAACACAGTATTTTAACATTGGCAAGTTGACTGGGAAAATGGATGAATAAAGAAAGCATAGTTATTCCCTCCGTTAGGCAATCAAACAGGCAAAATGTCAGTACAGAGACAAAGTGGAGTCGAAATTCAACGGCTTAGACATGAGACGTTTGTGGCAGGGTCTACAGACGATCACGGATTACAAAGGGAAAACCAGCCACATCTGACACCGACGTCTTCCACCCAGACAAGCTAAACACCTTCTTCACCCACTTTGAGGATAACACAGTGCCACCGATGCAGCCCGCTCCCAAGGACGGTGGGCTCTCGTTCTCCGTGGCTGACGTGAGTAAGACATTTAAGTGTGTTATCCCTCGCAAGGCTGCCTGCCCAGACGACATCGCTAGCCGCATCCCCAAAGTACGCGCAGAGGCTGTAGTGTTTACGGACATATTCAATCTTTCCCTATCCTAGTCTGCTGTCCCCACTTTCGTCAAGATGTCCACCATTGTTCCTGTACCCAAGAAAGCAAAGGTAGCTAACTAAATGAATATTGCTCCGTAGCACTCACTTCTGTCATCATGAAGTGCTTTGAGAGTCTAGTTAAGAATCATATCACCTCTACCTTACCTGATACCCTAGACCCACTTCAATTCGCTTACCGCCCCAATAGATACACAGACGATGCAATAGCCATTGCACTGCACACTGCCCCATCCCATCTGTACAAGAGGAATACTTATGTCAGAATGCTGTTCATTGACTATAGCTCAGCCTTCAACACCATAGTACCCTCCAAGCTCATAATTAAGCTCGGGGCCCTGTGCAACTGGGTCCTGGAATTCCTGACGGGAAGCCCCCAGGTTGTGAAACTAGGAAACAACACCTCACTGATCCTCAACATAGGGGCCCCATAAGGGTGTGTGCACAGTCCCCTCCTGTACCCCCTGTTCACCCATGACTGTGTGGCCATGCACGCCTCCAATTCAAACATCAAGTTTGCAGAAAACACAACAGCAATAGGCCTGATTACCAACAATGACGAGACAGCCTACAAGTTGGAGGTGATGGCCCTGGCAGAGTGGTGCCAGAAAAATAACCTCTCTCTTGTCAACAAAAGGAACGGAAGGAGCTGATCGTGGCCTTCACAACAGCAGAGGGAGCACGCCCCTATCCACATCAACAGGACCACAGTGGAGAAGGTGGAGAGTTCCTCGGCGTACACATCACTGACAATCTGAAAGGCATAAGCTGCATTCTATTCTACTGTATTTAGTCAGTGCCACTCCGACATTGCTCGTCCTATATTTGTACATTTCTTAATTCCAATTCCACTTTTAGAGCTAGGAACACAAGCATTTCGCTACTCCTGAAATAACATCTGCTAAATATGTGTATGTGACCAATAAAACGTGATTTGATTTGACTGTCAGCAAGACAAAGGAGCTGATTGTGGACTACAGGAAACAGAGGACCAAGCACACTCCAATCCAAATCATTGGGGCTGTAGTGGAGTGGGTGAGAGCTTCAAGTTCCTCAGTGTCCAAATCCCTTTTCATGGTCCACACACACCAACACAGTCGTGAAGAGGGCGCGACAACTCCTCTTCCCCCTCAGGAGGCTGAAAAGATTTGTCATGGTCCCTCAGATCTTCAAAAGGTTCTACAGCTGCACCATTGAGAGCATCTTACGGCCCAGTACACCACTGAGGCCGAGCTCCCTGACATCCTGGTCAGAGAAAGGCCCTAACAATTGTCAAAGACTCTAGCCACCCAAGTCATAGACTGTTCTCTCTGCTATCGCACGGCATGCGGTACCAATGCACCAAGTTTAAACCAACAGTACCCTAAACAGCTTCTACCTCCAAACCATAAGACTGCTAAATAGTTAGTATGGGCAGCTATTGGTTAATAATTTAACTATCTGCATTGACCCTTTTTGCACTAACTCTTTTGACTCATCACGTACGCTGTTGCTACTGTTTATTATCTATCCTGTTGCCTAGTAACTTAATCCCTCTCTACAGTGCATTCGAAAAGTATTCAGACCCCTTGACTTCTTCCACATTTTGTTCTGTTACAGCCTTATTCTAAAATGGATACAATTATTTATTTTTCTCATCAATCTTAACACAATACCCCATAATTACAAAGCAAAAACAGTTTTTTAGAAATACCTTATTTACATAAGAATTCAGACCCTTTGCTATGAGACACAAAATTTAACTCTGCTGCATCCTGCTTTCATGTATCATCCTTGAGATGTTTCTACAACTTGATTTGAGTCCAACTGTGATATATTTAATTGATTGGACATGATTTGGAAAGGCACACACCTGTCTATATAAGGTCCCACAGTTGACATCACATGCCAGAGCAAAAACCAAGCCATGAGGTTGAAGGAATTGTCTGTAGAGCTCCGAGACAGGATTGTGTCGAGGCACAGATCTTGGAAAAGGTACCAAAACATTTCTGCAGCATTGAAAGTCTCCAAGAACACAGTGGCATCCATCATTCTTAAATGGAAGAAATTTGTCACCAAGACTGACTGAGCAATCGGGGAAGAAGGGCCTTGGTCAGGGAGGTGACCATGAACCCGATGGTCACTCTGACAGAGCTCCAGAGTTCCTCTGTGGATAGGATAACCTTCCTGGACAGGAGAACCTTCCTAAATGACAACCATCTCTACAGCACTCCATCAATCAGGCAGTTATGGTAGAATGGCCAGACGGAAGCCACTCCTCAGTAAAGGGCACATGACAGCCAGCTTGGAGTTTGCCAAAAGGCACCCAATGGAATCTCAGACAATGAGAAACAAGGTTCTCTGGTCTGATGAAACCAAGATTGAAATATTTGGCCTGAATGCCAAGCTTCACATCTTGAGGCAACCTGGCACCATCCCTTACGGTGAAGCATGGTGGTGGCAGCATCACGCTGTGGGGATGTTTTTCAGCGGCATGGACTAGTCAGGATTGAGGGAAAGATGAGCGGTGCAAAGTACAGAGAGATCCTTGATGAAAACCTGCTCCAGAGCGCTCAGGACCTCAGACTGGTGCGAAAGTTCACCTTCCAACAAGACAATGACCGAAAGCACACAGCCAAGACAACACTGGAGTTGCTTCAGGACAAGTCTCAGAATGTCCTTGAGTGGTCCTCTCAAAGCCCGGACTTGAACCCGATCAAAGAATGAGAGAAACTCCCCAAATACAGGTGTGCCAAGCTTGTAGCGTCATACCCAAGACAACTCAAGGCTGTAATCGCTGCCAAATGTGCTTCAACAAAGTACTGAGTAAAGGGTCTGAATACTTATGTAGATGCAATATTTCAGTTTTTATCATTTCTAAAAACCTGTTTTTGCTTTGTCATTATGGGGTATTGTTTGTAGATTGATTAGGGGAACAAACTATTTACACAATTTTAGAATAAGGCTGTAATGTAACAAAATGTGAAAAAAGTCAAGGAGTTTGAATACTTTCCAAATGCACTGCACATGTACATATCTACCTCAATTACTTCCTACCCCTGCACATAAACGTGTTACACTCTAATAAAAAACGTGTTATCTAGAACCTAAAAGGGTTCTTTGGCTGTCCCCATATGATTAGCCTTTGAAGAACCCTTTTGGTTCTAGGTAGAAGCCTTTTGCAGTCCATGTAGAACCCTTTCCACAGGTTTCTACCTAGAACCCAAAAGGGTTCTCCTATGGGAACCGCGAAATAACCCTTTTGAAACCCTTTTTATACTGTGTGTACTGGTACCCTGTGTATATAGCCAAGTTACTCATTGTGTGTTTGTTAGTTGTGTTTTATTTTTCTATCTTTTCCATTTTTTTCTCTGTGTTTTGTTGGGAAGGGCCCGTCAATAAGCATTGCACTGTTAGTTGGACTTGATTTGAATCATTTGATGTATTTCTGAGATCTAGCCAACATAATATGTGATCTCTAATGCCAATATGTTCTTCATACCTGCTTCATTACTGAATATGAAATATTACCACTACCTTTTTCAAACCATGTCGAACTTTATGCGGAAGGAAATCACCAAATGAAAAAGTACAGAAACACGATAAGTATATAGGCCTACAGTTTTATAATCCAATAAATTAACCTAGTGATGTAACTTCTAACGTTTTCATCCTAGTTGATGCTATTAGAAGTGTCACTGTCTTTAGTTTGAGTGAATCTGAGAGGTCATTGCTAAGTGGTTGTTGATTCTCTGTAAACAAATCAAAATGCAACGACGCCATTCCTCGGCAGTTGCCACAGCAATTGCTAAAAAACATCAATGCAGTTTGAGAGCCAAGCAAATAAAATGTGTCTACTTATTAGGGGCATATTAACAGCAAATTGATTTTTCCTGGAATAAAAGGTCACGATAAATGGCTTATGTGAGCCGCTATCTCCGCTATTTATCAGCTCTCCATCTACAATCTAATAAATTAACGCCACCATGCCATTCAGTGGCTACAGCGAATGGAAAGTCTGCTTGTAGGGAAGCTACTTTATAAAATGCCACTTTGTAATGTCAAATTATAGATTTTGTGTCAGAGTCTCAACAAATACCTGGTGGTTTTCGATTTTGGTTTGCAATTGTCTGATAAATTAGCCTCCTTCGCTATAAAACGTTTTATGTTACCTCCACCAGCCCCACCCCTTTACCTATTAGGAAGTAGGCTTTAAGACTAAGTGTTTCCTCATGGACTCTATTATAGCTATTATTGTTACACTCTTAGAAAAATAGGTGCAGCCTATAACCTTAAAGAGTTCTTCAGCTGTCCCATAGGAGAACCCTTTGAAGAACCCTTTTTGGTTCCAGGTAGAACCCTTTCAACAGAGGGTTCTATAGCTATATTCTATATCGAGGCCTATTTGATTGTAAAAAGGAGGGGTTGGATGGACCACAAACCAGTGCTATTGAATGGGGTTAATGTAATAGGCTTTGAGGTATGTGTGTCTGTGTGTGTGTGTGTGTGTGTGTGTGTGTGTGTGTGTGTGTGTGTGTGTGTGTGTTCAAAGTTAACTAGGCTTTTAGCGTGCATGTATTTAACCTCGGTGAAAGGACCAGGAGAAAGAAAATGACCTGGATGCCAAGTGTCACGTCTGGAGGAAACCTGGCACCATCCCTACGGTGAAGCATGCTATAGGGATGTTTTTCAGCGGCAGGGGCTGGGAGACCAAAAAAAGGTGGTGTAAATGAGAAAAGGTGGGGGGGGGGGGGGGGGGGGGGTAAATGTCCCAAGTGCTTGCATGTGTATATGTTTCTACACGTGTGCTATCCATGTGTACACCTATGATTTACCTGTAATTCACTTTGGATTTGCCTACTGTATAATGACTGTCTCTTTCACTCACTGAACCAAACTGTCAAATTGGATTTTGAATAAAGTTGCCTGTCTACAGTTTGGTGTCCTCCAACATCGCCTGATTACAATTCTGTTCCTTCCACCACCAGCACCTCTGAAGGATTAGCATATTTGAGCAGGCATGCAGAACAACCCCTCAGGTTTTTTGGACTCTGCTAGCCTTGCTCAGTTTTGACCAAATGGATGCAGTTGTCATAGCAACACGACTCCCTCCACCCCCCATCGAATCACAGCAATTGCAGCGGCAACGGGACTCCACGGACGATGACTCCATTTCTCATCCAAATGATGCTGATGAGACGGCTGTGTTCTGCCCTGAGTACATAAACACACGTGGTCACGATGGAGATGCAGTACAGAAAGAAGTAGGGGAAAAGGAGAGGAGAGGAGAGAAGAGGAATAGCTGAGCCAGAAGAAGATGAGAGGGGAATATCTCCCTTTAGGGAAAACTTCAGGGAGATCCTAGTCCCAGAACAACTACACTCTTAGAAAATGGGTTCCAAAAGTGTTCTTCGGCTGTCTCCATAGGAGAACCCTTTCTGGTTCCAGGCAGAACACATTTCTGTTCCATATAGAAAAAAAGGGGCTCTACATGGAACCCAAAATGTTTTTTTTTTACCTAGAAACAAAAGGGTTCTACTTGGAACCAAACTCGGTTCTTAAAATAGTTTTATGGGGACAGGCGAATAATTATTTTAGGTTCTAGATAGCACCATTTTATTTCAGAGTGTACAACTAGGATAAAGCACAATGAATTAATGGGACAAATTATCTACAGTGTGTCTGCAGTGTCTGGGAAATACATTTAGATTCACATTTGCTCCTTTTATTATCCCTTAGTGCTATACATGTGAATTGGATGATGCAATTACTGGGAGAGCTCTGAATACTTAATTCAAGGATGTGTGAGCCCAGCACTGAAAGTTTGGCTTGTGCCTTGGAGCTGAGTTTCATCTCAGTTTGCTAGTTGTCTGGTTGTAGTCCTAGCTTAGCAGTGCATGTAATGTATGGTCCTGTAAGACACAACAAAAAAACAGCATTTTTGCACTCAGGCTGCCTGGCTGTGGTAGAGTGGGGTAAGTCGAGCCATTTTTAACTTTCAGCATCACTCCATCAAGGGAATTATAGTGTTATTTATAGCAAAGATATGAACATACAGTATCAGTCAAAAGTTTGGACACACCTACTCATTCAAGGGTTTTTCTTTACTTTTACTATTTTCTAAATTTTAGAATAATATTGAAGACATCAAAACTATGAAATAACACACATGGAATCATGTAGTAACCAAAAAAGTGTTAAATCAAAATATATCTAAAATTTGAGATTCTTCAAAGTAGTCACCCTTTGCCTTGATGACAGCTTTCCACATTCTTGACATTCTCTCAACCAGCTTCACCTGGAATGCTTTTTTGTTGGCTACTTTTCCTTCACTCTATGGTCCAACTCATCCCAAACCATCTCAATTAGGTTGAGGTCAGGTAATTGTGGAGGCCAGGTCATCTGATGCAGCACTCCATCACGCTCCTCCTTGGTCAAATAGCCCTGGAGGTGTGTTAGGTCATTATCCTGTAGAAATACAAATGACAGTCCCACTAAGCGCAAACCAGATTGGATGGCGTATCGCTGCAGAATGCTGTGGTAGCCATGCTGGTTAAGTGTGCCTTAAACTCTCAAACAATCACAGACAGTGTCACCAGCAAAGCACTCCACACCATCACACCTTCTCTTCCATGCTTCCCGGTGGGAACCACACATGAGATCATCCGTTCAGCTACTCTGCGTCTCACAAAGACATGGCGGTTGGAACCAAAAATCTCTAAATTTGACTCATCAGACCAAAGGACAGATTTCCACCAGTCTAATGTTCATTGCTCATGTTTCTTGGCCCAAGCAAATCTCTTCTTATTATTGGTGTCCTTGAGTAGTGGTTTCTTTGCAGCAATTCCACCATGAAGGCCTGATTCATGCAGTCCCCTCTGAAAAGTTGATGTTGAGATGTGACTGTTACTTGAACTCTGTGAAGCATTTATTTGGGCTACAATCTGAGGTGCAGTTAACTCTAATGAACTTATCCTCTGCAGCAGAGGTAACTATGGGTATTCCTCATGGGAGCCAGTTTCATCACAGCGCTTGATGGTTTTTACAACTTTACTTGAGGAAACTTTCCAAGTTGTTGAAATGTTCAGCATTGACTGACCTTCATGTCTTAAAGTAATGATGGACTGTCATTTCTCTTTGCTTATTTGAGCTGATCTTGACATAATATGGACTTGGTCTTTTGTATCTGTATCTTCTGTATACCACCCCTGCCTTGTCACAACACGACTGATTGGCCAAAATGCATTAAGAAGGAAAGAAATTCCACAAATTAACAAAGCACACCCGTTAATTGAAATGCATTCCAGGCAACTATCTCATGAAGCTGGTTGAGAGAATGCCAAAAGTGTGCAAAGCTGTCATCAAGGCAAAGGGTGGCTGCTTTGATGAATCTCAAATATAACATAGATTTTGATTTGTTAAACTTTTTTGGTTACTACATGATTCCATATGTGTTATTTCATAGTTTTGATGTTTATACTATTATCCTATAATGTAGAAAATATTAAAAATAAAGAAAAACCTTGAATAAGTAGGTGTGTCCAAACTTTGACTGGTGGTGTACATTTCAGGATGTTACGTATCCTTAGAAATAATCTGAATTCATATAAACATTATAGTTTTGAAAAGATCGCTTGTCCAAAAAAAAATGGTCTCTTGGCATAAGGGGTAAATTGAGCTGCGGGACAGGGTAAGTTAAGCTGCCTACAAATGTTGTACTGAATTAAGTACTACCAGTACCTTTTTAAAACCATGTTTAACTTTATTTCCCAAACATAATAACGATCACTTTTTGTCTTTTAATCATTTGAACACAGGCTTAACACCAAATGTTTTTTTTTACACTTTTAACATAGGCCAGGCCTTGTTGTTACCTCATATCCCAGCGGTAATGCCTTGCCTTACTCCTTATTTGCTCAACTTGCCAATGGTTCAACCATTTGCTCAACTTCCCCCATGGCCATTGGATCAACTTACCCCAAAGCAAACATTTTTACTGTATTAGCCCACACAGCTACAACGATGCACTTTCATGCTAGGTTTAGGATATTGAAACGTATAGACTCCAACTGATGTATAGAACAATCTTAAACATGATCTACCTTGGTTTAGATACAGTATCATGAAACATCTAATAGAATAAATTAATTTGATGAAAACACATTTTTTGGACCTAACTTGCTTACCAATTTATCCATGTGATTTCTTCCTTCACAGACTCCATAAAATCATGACTTCTTCCAAATACTGTATTTGATCAACTGATTAATTTTTTGTGTGGATTCCTGCAAACAAGTGTGTCTCATCACATCACTTTGGCTCAATTTACCCCACTGTCCCCTACTGTGGTACACCATTTGGTTTATAGCAGACATGGCCAAGTGTCTTTGCAGAAGTGTGTTTGTGCATCTGCATTTGTGTCTGTGTCTGTGTGTGTGTGTGTGTGTGTGTGTGTGTGTGTGTGTGTGTGTGTGTGTGTGTGTGTGCGTGTGTGTGTACATGGGTGCACATGTGCGTGCATGCACGTGTGTGTGTGTACGCCAGCCTGTTGTGCACAGATGTCCCATTGCTGTAATTGAAGATGATGAAGGGGCTGTCTGTGTGTGGGGATATTGCTCATGGAACACTTATAAATCAAAGTGACACATGCTGGTAATTGATGATGTGTTTTGGTGCAGCTACAGTAGCATCTGTAAACAGAGGTGGTCTGCCTCCTAAAAAAAAGAAAGTGTAAGTGTAAATCCACTAGATGCAGGAGAACCAAGGATAGCCTCCTTATTATTTTGGCATTCAAATGCGTACTGCCTTTTCAAATGACTAATTTGTTTGTGTTTGATACTGGGGGTGCATCTGTAGACTACATCTGTGGCTTTTGACTACACTTGTAAATATGTTAAATTACCAAGAACATTTGGGCAAGTCTATCATACACATCAGCAACACACACTTAATCACACATTTACTCACATTCTCTACTTACTGAGACACATACACATTAGCACACATACAGTAGGCCTCTCCCAGTTCCAATCGAGTTATCAGCATGCTGCATTCAGGACAACCATGCCCTGATGTGTGAAAAAACAAAATCCTTCAGAAGCCTTCGGAAGGCCACTTCTTCCCCTCCTCTCTAAAGGATGGAGGGATGAGCTCTATCTCTTTCTCTCTCCTCCAGCTCCCTGACCTCTGACCCAGGGAGTCTAATTAGTGCACAGCGGCTCTTTAATGTGGAAAACGATGAGAAATGCATAGCCACGGATATGCAGATGATGAACCCTGGTTACCTCGCCCTCGGCTGGATGAACAACCATGGCGTTAGAGTCAAGGTCCTGGGCATGTGAAGTGTGGGTAGTGGAGATGGGAGTGAGGCAGTCAGCACACTCACTTAATCAGTGATTGAGATGCTGTGTTTCTGCTTTTCAAGTAGGGAATAAATTATGGAACTTTGAGACAACTAATAGAAAACTAGGGTGTTTATCCTCTCACTCACACTTGCTGTGCATACATACACAATCATTTACTAAGAAAACCTTGGCAAAACAAAAACAAAAAGACCATTCCAAGAGTGTCTTTAATTAAAACCTCTTTGGGCTAGGGGGCAGTATTTTCACATCCGGAAGAAAAGCATGCCCAAAGTAAAATGCCTGCTACTCAGGCCCAGAAGCTAGGATATGCATATAATTGGTATATATCGTTATTTCTGACTGTCGTGTAGCACCTGCCTGGTTGAAATATTATTTGCATGTGTTTGTATGATGGTTCCGCTAGCGGAACGTCTAGCCGTAACAGGTGACGACCATATGAAACTGCCTCAACAACCTAACACATAACCATGCTGTTGACAAGGCCCCTGTTAGAAACAGGACACGATGCGATATCGACTGAACGCTCACCGGTGTTCTGTTTATCATCACATTGTGTTTTAATTTGACTGCATTGAAAATACCCACAGTAGATGAAGTTCCATTTAGCTGTGTAAGACAGAAGTAAGACGGCTGAATAAATACTGGCATCTTTATAGACTTCCATCATTCACTATAATTAAAGAAGGGCCCATTTTGGAGTTCCATCAAACAAATTAGGATCTATAAGTAATCATATTAAAATTGGCAGGGGCATAACAGTTGCATTAACTCCATATAATGCTATGAATTGAAGAAAACATTGAAATCCAATCATATTATTGATAATGCAAATCGTTTTTTCCTTCATTGACACAGCTTTTGGGGGCACTGAAAACAACAACGACAATACGACCTCACTAGAGGAGTAAGAACAAATATGTTTTTCTATAAAACAGAATTATTACCACAGGGAATGTGATATGAACTCTCTCTCTCTCTCTCTCTCTCTCTCTACATTCTAATCAAGTTCTAGTACCTCAATTTCCATGTTTCAAAAACTCTCCACACACACTACAAAGCCCTCACAAAAAAACACATATTTGCCTTGCCAGACGGCCAATTACAGCCAGAAATTATTTGTTGTTCCTTTTTTCATTTCTGCGGTCCAGGCTTTTGAGGAACTATCAGCAGAGGTGAAGACGGAGGACGCATATTCATGACTCTCAGGACCATTAGTAGTGTGTAGGTGGACTCGGCCTGATAAACAAATCGAGTGAAGAGGAGTTGGAAGGCCTAAAACGGCTAGCTACCTACAGCTGACCTAGACATGTCACTCACACTTCACGCAGTGAGTAATACACTCTTCACGCTGAGGAATTAGCAGGAAAGAGTTGATTAGAAGGCTGAAGAAAAATGAATCTGTAGGTAAGCAGGTAATGTAAATGTAATGCTGCACTAACGACCACTTGAGATGTACTACAACTGTATAAAAACGTGAATACGGTGTTGGTATTGTATTGAATCACCTGAACCATACGTTCCTTTAAAAAAATGTAGGTTTTATTATCATACACACCAGATGGGCCAGTGAAATGTGTTTTTTTTACAGGGTCAGCCATAGTAGTACGGCACTCCTGGAGCAAATAGGATTTGTCTTTGCAAAGTTACTAACCCCTCTAAATTGACAGAGGTAGCATAGCGGATGAAATATTGACCATTCGGAGGGCAATCAGCTCGTTTCATACCTGCCCTTGTTAATCAGCCTAAAAGAGCAGCATGCAACATTCATGGAGTAGGATTTATAGCCGACCACCCTTTAAATAGACTGAAAAGCGTTCAACGAGGCCTCTCAAATAATTGATGGACCAAATAACAAGACTTCACTACATCTCGAAGTGAATGAAGAATTCATGAAACTCCGACTAAGGCTGAGGACTCAGCCCATGCTAATGATAAGCTATAATTAAGATTTTACAAGTCCTTTTTAACATGGCTATTATCTATTTACACGGTACCCATGTCCGTTCCTGGAGAGTAGAATAGTTTTTTTCTCTGTTTGTGTTGTTGTACGAAGGCCCTGTTTCTTTTCTGATCATGTGGGATGACTGGGAAAAACTGTAGGCCCTAGTTACTCCTTCATCTCAGCTTCCTATGTTGGATCATGTGCAAAAGAAAGATACATCTAATCAAATGATGTCAGTACAAGTACAGTACATTAGTTGTTTCATTTGGGATACTGTTTTATGTTTCATTCATTTGCATGATGCCTAAGGAACCAATCACTATTGAATCACAAAACGGAATATAAGTTGGTATGCACATTTTACGCCCGACTTCAGAAGTGAAAGACCATTCTGGTTGAATGAAATCTTAAAATGAGCCATTTGAAAGCTGTGGGTAGCATACAGGTTGACATTTTCATTTGGTAATGTAATAATGTCCTGCCTCTGAAACAGGCTTGCTTCTGTATAGCTCCTCTGACACGGTCCTGTTGAATGTAAATGAACATGTAACACAATAGTCGGTCTCTTGAGAGTTTCCTATCCGCCTCTTGATTGACAGAGAGCCAGTGGAATCAAAACCCTCAGACACGACACTCATTACTAACAGTTCAAAGCCAGAGAGCCGCCAGAATAGAGCTGCTGATTCTTCTTCCGTGGTGTCGTCCTGAATGGAGCCCTATTTCCTATGTGGTGCGCTACATTTGACTAGGGCCCATTTGGAAAAGGGTGCTATTTAGGACACAGTGTTTGTCCATACTGGAAACCTGTTTGCTTAATAGTCTTAATTAAAAAGCCACTCAGCGTTGCACAAACACATCCCCGAGTGGGCCCCCGTTAATCAATTAAAAGCTAATTTGTCTGGCCGCTTAATAATCAACAAAAGCCTCGTCAGAGAAATATGGCAGGTGTTGACAGGTCCACAATAATCCGAGAAGAAAATGAAAAAATAAGGAGAAAATCAAACAAAGGAAGGGAATAAAGGGATGTCTTGTGACATACTATATGTACAATACGCCCACTCTCTCTTGTGGTAAATAGCCCCTTTCCTCTCCTCTTTTCCTCCTCTCCTTTGTGTCATCCCTCTCTCTTTCAGAGGCTGATCACAGTAGAGGGGGTGTCAGGAATCACTAGCAAACACATCTGTCTCTCATTAAGCTCAAACTAGAGGGAGAATCCAATAGTGTGACCTTCACAGGAGTGACTGACATGTAGCACCCTTTTATTCATCATTTATCTCACACTGTACTTCCAATTTTTTTTTATCTCCCTCCCTTCCTACCTCAACCCCTACCTCCATCCACCCCTCTCTCCCTTTCTATCACCCTCTGTCTTTCTCTATGTTTGTCTTTCTCTCTCATTTCCTACGCTCTCTTCTCCTGCTATTCAGCTGGTGAATGTTGAGGAGTAGAGGAGAGATGCTCAGGAACAATTAGTCAAGGCCAGATGATGCTGTAATGGCTCAGCCAGCGGCTCCCCCACAGTGACATGGACAATGATGTTCCCGTATAAAACAGACAATTAAGTACGCAGGGTGCCCAGCTCCCCCCCCCCCCTGATCTCTCTCACACACAGGCCACTGCACAGGCAGACTATAGCCTTTAATGGCCATATGTGATCCATCATGTCCCGTGGACTAGAATCTATTGAGCACAGGGAAGCACGGGAACGTATTGTGCCGCTACACCTGTGCATATGTCAATGAGAAAGACAGCTCAGTTTGTGATTGTGAATGTAGTGATTGAGCTTTGATTGAAGGGTGAGAAAGCTTTGAACACATACACACATTAGGACTACCTCATGTGGATATCAACAGTGTTATCCTACCACTCTATCTGGCACACAATCCTTGCGTTGATAGGACTCTTTTGGAAAGCCATTTAGGCGTGCCACAATTAGCTTGGCTTTGGTCGCCCATGGCAGCAGTGGTCGTTATAGTGGGGTATTGTGGGTGAAAGTGACCTGGTGGGCCCTGGCACCAGGGAACAGTCAGGTGGCACGCTGGCAGGGCTTTAGTACTCACTGGGAATACATGTTGTTACAGTTCCCCGTTCACTTCTTTCTCTGGCTGTCTTTCTTTGATTCTTTTCTGTCTCTCTCCTCTCACTCTTTTTCGTTCCTCCACTGGTTTAGCATTCCAGCTCTCTTTGAAGTCCCCCATTTTGATTCTTTCATACGCAAACATGTATACATTGGCCTATACCTTTGTGCTTATATCAATCTCTCCCACATGTGTCTTGTTAAAATTCACCTCGCTCTCTCTCAATTCAATTGAATTAAATTTCAATTTAAGGGCTTTATTGGCATGGGAAAAGCAAAAGCAAGTGAAGTAGAGAATATACAAATAAACAATACAAATTAACAGTAAACATTACACTCACAGAAGTTCCAATGGAATAAAGACATTTCAAATGTCATATTATGTCTATATACAGTGTTGATATAGTGTATATATACAGTAATGATGTGTAAATAGTTAAAGTACAAAAGGGAAAATAAATAAACGATAATATGGGTTGTATTTAGAATGGTGTTTGTTCTTCACTGGTTGCCCTTTTCTTGCGGCAACAGGTCACAAATCTTGCTGCGGTGATGGCACACTGTGGTATTTCACCCAATAGATATGGGAGTTCATCAAAATTGGATTTGTTTTCCAATTCTTTGTGGGTCTGTGTAATCTGAGGGAAATATGTGTCTCTAATATGGTCATAGATTTGGCAGGAGGTTAGGAAGCGCAGCTCAGTTTCCACCTCATTTTGTGGGCAGTGTGCACATACCCTGTCTTCTCTTGAGAGCCACATCTGCCTACGGCGGCCTTTCTTAATAGCAAGGCATGTTCGTTGATTCTGTACATAGTTAAATATTTCCTTAAATTTGGGTCAGATATTATGCCACTGTGTACTCTGTTCAGGGCCAAATATCATTCTAGTTTGCTCTGTTCTTTGTTAATTCTTTCCAATGTGTCAATTAATTATATTTTTTTCCCCCCATGATTTGTTTGGGTCTAATTGTGTTGCTGTTCTGGGGCTCTGTGGGGTGTGTTTGTGTTTGTGAACAGAGCCCCAGAATCAGCTTGCTTAGAGGACTATTCTCCAGGTTCATCTCTCTGTAGGTTATGGAAGGTTTGGGAATCGCTTCCTTTTAGGTGGTTGTAGAATTTACCTGCTCTTTTCTGGATGTTGATTATTAGCGGGTATCAGCCTAATTCTGATCTGCATGCATTATTTGGTGTTTTACGTTGTACACTGAGCATATTTTTGCAGAATTCTGCATGCAGAGTCTCAATTTGGTGTTTGTGTGTTCTCGGGCAACGATGTCTAGATGGAAAGAATCAGGTCTGACAGAATCCGTGCAGAAGATCTAGATGCTGCGGTAGGCCTTGCTTGGTTGGTGACAGAAGCACCAGATCATCAGCAAATGGTAGACATTTGACTTCAGATTCTAGTAGGGTGAGGCCGGGTGCTGTAGACTGTTCTATTGCCCTCGCCAATTCGTTGACATATAAGTTGAAGAGGGTGGGGCTTAAGCTGCATCCCTGTCTCACCCCACGGTCCTGTGGAAAGAAATGTGTGTGTTGTTTGCCAATTTTAACCTCACACTTGTTGTTTGTGTACATGGATTTTATAATATTTTTCCCCAACACCAATTTCCATCAATTTGTATAGCAGACCCTCATGCCAAATTCAGTCAAAGGCATGAGAAGACTTTGCCTTTGTTTTGGTTTGTTTGTTTGTCAATTAGGGTGTGCAGGGTGAATATGTGGTCTGTCATACGGTAATTTGGTAAAAAGCCAATTTTGCATTTGCTCAGTTCATTGTTTTAACTGAGGAAATGTACGAGTCTAATGATAATGCAGAGGAATTTTCCCAAGGTTGCTGTTGACGCATATCTAACGGTAGTTATTGGGGTCAAATTTGTCTCCACTTTGTGGATTGGGGTGATCAGTCCTTGGTTAAAAATATTGGGGAAGATGCCAGAGCTAAGGATTATGCTAAAGAGTTTAAGTTTAGCCAATTGGAATTTGTTGTCTGTATATTTGATCATTTCATTGAGGATACCATCAACATGACATGCCTTTTTGGGTTGGATGGTTTGTATTTTGTCCTGTAGTTCATTCAATGTAATTGGAGAACCCAGTGTGTTCTGGAAGTATTGAATATTTTATTCTAAGATTTATATTTGATCATGTATATGTTTTTGCTGTTTGCTCTTTCTTATAGGGCCAAAAAGATTGGAGAAGTGGGTTACCCAAACATCTCTATCTCAGTGTATTAGCAGAATAGCGGAATATTTGTAAGGAATGTGTTGGTCCCTGTCGTGTCCTTCGACTAGAGTGGTAGTTACGAATTTGACTCTGTTTAATACGGATGATCAAAGAGCTTAGTCCGTTTGGTAAGTTTGCTAGTGGTTTTCGTGTCGGCAGGTTTTCAGGCAGACGCCGTTATGCATGTTGTTTCAATCCAGAGGCACATGTTAATGTTTCGGAATAACAATGAGCAACAGTTAGATGCGCATTTTTAAACGAGGAATGGGGAGGGGTTCTATGCAGGGTTTGCACAGATCAGCATAGTTTACGGTACTTTGAGTGTGGAGATTTGGTGCATAAGAGCTTTGGGTGCCCGCATAAAGGCCGTAGACAAGGTGGGAGCGCCAGTGGGGGAAATAGAAGTCAACGTGCAAGGGGCCATGAGACACATGCAGCAGAGGCTGGGCCTAGTCATGTTATGAATGGTGGTGTAGATGAGGCTGGGCCTAGTCATGCTACAGATGGTGGTGTAGCTGAGGCTGGATCTAGTCATGCTGTGGATGGTGGTTTAGCTGAGGAAGGGTCTAGTCATGTCATGGATGGTGGTGTAGATGAGGCTGGGCCTAGTCTGGTTATGCTAGTGGATGAGGATAGTATAGTGGGGAAGGGTAAGAGACTGGGGGGTGGAGGAGGGTGCCAGGCGGAAGAGGAGAGAGGCTGGTGTGGCCAAAGGCACGAAGGAACCTTTGTCTTGTGCTGGGGCGGAGGCCCCGACCAGAGAAAAAGGGCAGGTGGTTAAGATGGGAGATGGAGATGAGGATGGTGAGTCTGAGGATGGTGAGTCTGAGGATGGTGTGTCTGAGGATGATGAGGAGGCCTTTTTTTCAGACTCCTCCTCAATGGCTCCAGAGCTGACAGCGAGTCAAGCAGAGGGACTCAAAGTACACGGTGAGGGAACTGACAAGGTTCCTAAATGAGACTTAGGGGAAAATAGTTATTATTGAGGCTTGTTTTTGCAATCCAGGGAAAGTTTGTAAGATCAGTACAATACGCTATGGAAAATGAGGGGCATTGTGTCCTCTCACTCAGGAAACGGTTTAGGTTGAGGAAGTGTGTCACAACCATGCGTAAAGGTCTACATTTAGACGCTGTTTAGATTAATCATTATTTTCTGGCACTGGGGCTTTTTGAGATTTGCTATTGGTCTCTTTCTTGCTGGTTTTTCTCCCACTTCTTATGGAGAATCTTCGGGTAGGCTTGCTTAATATAAATGGTGCCAGAGATGTGGGAAAGAGGAGTGTACAGGTGTTGTTTCTGCAGGAGACGCACAGTGATGTGGTGAATTAAGTCAATTGGGGACTCTGGTGGAAAGGGGCAAGTGTGCTGAGCCATAGGACCAATTTAAGTGCAATGGTACCGGGTCTGTCTGTAAAAATTTGCTCCTCAAAGGAGATGTGGAGGGGTAGACTGCTTGTAGTAACAGCAAAAATTCACAACAAGAGTTTTGTCTTTATTAATGTGTATGCACCTAACACAGGGAGGGAGAGGGGGCTTCTGTTTGGGTGTCTTAGACAGGAACTCTCACAGGTAGAGCCTGAGGAGACGCTAGTGGTTGGCGGGGAATGCACAATGGATTTTACGAAATACAGAAAAGGGGAGTAGCCTCATTCAGGCTCAGTGGGGATGTTAAGGGACATCATGAATCAGTTCTAACTAGTGGATATTTGGAGAACTAGACATCCCGACACTAGACAGTTTACATGGGTGAAGGTTTTTGGGGCTAGGGTGAGTGCAGCCCGACTTGATCGATTTTACATGTCCAGGAATCGGAGTAATAGGTTGTCGGGCGCCCGGTGGGTTTTTCGGATCATCACATAACCATGGCTCAGCTGTCTATTTCACCAGGGCCTCGGCAGGCATCCTATTGGGTGTTTAATGTAAAGCTCTTACAAGATGCCACTTTTTGCTCAGGTTTCCAGACTTTTTGGGAAAGGTGGGGGCGGCGAAGAGAGGAGTATGAGTCTCTTAGTCAGTGGTGGGATGTTGGGAAAGTCCAAATTCAAAGCAAAGGGAGCACTTGTAAGAGCTAGGTTCTCTATGCTCAAGGAGATGAATGCTCCCAGCTCCTTCTTTGGTTTGGAAAGACAAGCCAAGCGTATGCATTGTCAACGGCTGTCTGATGGGCGGGTGGCCTCTGTGGTGGGGGAGATGCGGGAGCGGACTGTGGAGTTTTATATATATATTTTATATTGAGTTGTATAGGGCAGCACTGTGTGATCCTATATGTGCTCAGGTTTGGTTAGTAGAACTCCCTAAACTCTTTCTGGAACATGGATGAAATGGACATTCCCGTTGTCCCATAAACTGGCAGAGGCCGTAACCCAGATGTGCTGGACAGGCATGGGTGTGTTGACAGCATAGCAGTGTCAGTGTATGCAGATAATGTTTCTGTGATGGTCAGGGATGGGCAGGATATGCAGGCACTAGAGAATAGTCTGAAGGTGTACGAGGGAGCGTCATCAGCTAAGGTGAACTGGGGCAAGAGCAAAGCTCTGTTATGTGGTGCATGGAGGGATAGCACCCTTCCCTCCCACTCCCCCTCTGCTTCCAGGGGGTTTGCAGTTGGGTTGTGAAGGGCTTGACATTTTTGGCGTGTACCTGGGTCTGGAGAGGTGGGTCAGGAAGAACTGGGAGGGGCTGTCACAGGCAGTGGTGTCAAGACTGGCCAGGTGGAGGTGGCTCTTGTACCAAGTGTCATATAGAGGGAGGGTGCTGATAAACAACACCTGGTGGCCACTTCCCTCTGGCATAAACTGGCTGTCCTCAGCCCCCGCTCGCAGACCTTCAACACAAGCTGGTGGATTTTTTTATGGTCAGGCCATCACTGGCTGAGGGAGGCAGTGTTGTACATGAACGTAAGAGAAGGAGGACAGGGCCTGGTGGAACTGGAGAGCAGGGTGGCTGCATTCTGATTAAAGGTGGTGCAGACACTGCTGTACCATACTGATGTCGGCTGGAGGGAACCAGCATGCGCGCTGCTAAGGAGAGCTGGCGGATTAGGGCTGGCCCTGCAGCTGTTCCTCATGAAGCTAGAGAGGCTGAGTACAGCAGGTCTCTCAGACTTTTACTCTGCAGTGCTGAGGGCCTGGCAGCTGCTAAGGCCCACATGAGAAGGGGGTGGAGCCTGGGCTGTGGGTGGAGCCTATCTTCCACAACCCAGCCATCATCTTGAGATCGGTTCAGTCGGCCACCCTGCAGAGGCGACTGATGGCAGCGGGTTCACTAAGGCTGGGTGACCAGCGACTGCTGGGAGAGGAGGGGTGGAAAACCCAGAAAGTCCTGGCACAACAAACAGGACTAACATCTCTTAGGCTGCTGGAGAGATTCCTGGAGGAGGTCCAGGAGGCACTGTCTGAGTTGGTAAGGGGGATGTTTGAGCCAAAGGAGGAGGGGCCACCAATGTTTCTGCCACTGCAGGTGACAGCAGAGACTGGAGACTGGCAAGGTGGTCTGGAGGATTTTAACACTCCGAGCCTGGGGGAGTTTGAGGATGTGGGAGGTAAAGCCCTCTACAACCTCTGCATTAAGGAACATTAGGAGCCTAACAGGAGTGAAGACACATCAGTGGCAGGGGGTATGTGAGGCGGAGAGTATGGTGGGTTTTAGGTGGAAGGGGCTCTACAAACCCCCAGTACCAAGGAGGTCAGGGGACCGCCAGGGGAGGGTTATTCATGGAGCCCTGGCTACTAGCAGCTGGTTGGCACGGGTTGAACCGGGAGTCGGGCAGGGGTGTCCTTTCTGTGTCATGAATGAAACTGTGACTCATGTATTTTCTGTGTGTGCCAGGTTAATGCCATTAATGTCTCTGTTGGAATGTCTGTGTGAGAGGCTGGGGGTGGGTTTTACTGTTGGGATGTTTATAATGGGGTACAGGTATTCAAATAAGGAAAAGGCCAAATGTGTGTTGTTGAATTTTCTGTTTGCTCAGGCAAAGTTGGCTATTTGGCTAACAAGGAGGAACAGGGTCAAAGGTGGGGGGATAACAAACTCTTTACTATTATTTCATTGGATGGTCTCTGAGCACCTTGGGATGGAATTTGAGTTCTATAAAATGATAAAAAGTGCGGAGATGTTTCAGGAGATGTGGTGTGTTGGGGTGTCCGTCTGTACAGCTGGGGAAGATGTGTTGGATATACAGTTGTGAAAGTGGTGAGGTTTTTGGTTATTGTGATGTGTGGTGTTGTTTTGTATTGTGTGGTAGAGGGCAAGGTGAGTATGTAGTACTGCAGTACAAGGGGGTGGTGGTAAGGTTTTAATGAAATGAGAATGTATCAATTAAAGAAAGACAAAAAGTCAAAAGTCTCTCTCTCAGAAAAGGCACAGTTTTCTTTCTTACATTCTTCCATTGTCCTCACAGATACTCAAAAAGACATGCCCAATCGTATACCATGAGTATCCTGCATGTCGTACCTTATACTGTGTTTTCTCCAGGCTTGCACACAGCGCTCTACCTGTGCCCTAGGTTCAGTGTTACATTACCTGCTCTACACCTGAATAGTTTATTTTTCCATCTGTTCTCTCTCTCTCAAATCTCTCCATCTTTCTCTCTGTCAGATCAGCCTCTGGAAGCGGTTACGTACGTGTTTAATACTCACATTTACCGCTGAAAAGAAGGTGATGTGATATACCTAAAAGAGAACGAGGCCTAGAGGTGTACTGTGTTAACACATTCATCATTGTCTCCCGTAGTGCAGCTAGACCACCCCTGAAACACTGCAGACTCTCTAAGCACACAATAATGTGTATGTGGACAAGCGCACGCACACACGCATGCAAATGCACACACACACACACACACACTGTTTTGCATGTGTCTCTCTCTGTAAAAGGATTCTACCTGAAAGTACAGGATAAGTAAGTGAACAGCCCATTAACAGAGCAATGCCTTCCAGCAATGCCTTCTGTGTCAGAAGATCATTTTCAAATGTACGATGGATTCCCCAGTTTGATGAAGTGTGTGTGTGTGTGTGTGTGTGTGTGTGTGTGTGTGTGTGTGTGTGTGTGTGTGTGTGTGTGTGTGTGTGTGTGTGTGTGTGTGTGTGTGTGTGTGTGTGTGTGTATGTGTGTGTTATTATCTATTATTATACCAACCTCTCCAGAGCTGTGTAGAGCAGGTGGCCCAAGCAGCAGTGTGTAAATAAAGAGAGCACTCCAAGCTGTCTGGACCACGTCGTCCTTCTTGTACCCCTCTGGAAGAATTACACCTCCTCCTCAGTGCTTACTGGTGGATCTTCATGTCTAGTGTTGGCTGGAGATTTACATGACAGCCAGTGGGATTTTAATGCACTATAGTGTCATCAAGACAGCGGTTTATAACAGAGACTTGAGATAGTACATACGCAAGTGGTTGGATGTCAGACGAGTGGAAAATGCTAGGAGAGAAGAGACCGTTGTAACCTGTACTCATGTCTTTAATAAACTGTTATCTCTGGTTCTTACACTCCCTCCATCACACAGGGACATCAGCTTCTCTTACAAGGCATTTAGAAAGGACTAGATTAGGGTAATAGCAAATAGGTCTAACTGTTCATTCTGTGTTTGTGTGTTAGGTCCTATAGAACCTCCCTCAGAATGGAAATAGATTTTTTTTTTAAAGATAAAATAGATAAAAAATACACACATTTATAGCCCGGCCAAGTGTTGCAATTTTAGCTCAGTGCATTTCTCATTTCAATGTTTCATTTGGAGAAATGAAAGCAAAACAAAGGCCCTCTCAGAACAGCGTGCTGTCAACTCAGAGACTGAATACAGGTATCTGGCCTACACTCTGTTTTAAGAGGGTGCAGCATTTCCTCTGATTTAATGTTGTTTGTAATTTCCAATCTGAAAAAAGTGTAGTTTAATTTGTTGGAGTGCCAGGTATATTAAAACATAGCTATTTGGGCGTTTGTTAGAATGACGGGCCACAAACCCCTTTGATGACGGCTGCTTAACGACAATGGCTGACAATGTGAGCCAAACCCGCATTTGAATGACATGTAGAGAATGCTGAGAACGAACTCCACCTGGCAGTGGATGAAATGAGAAAGCAGAGGTGATTTGCATATATTCTTTGGCAGGGCTCTTAAATTTTCATCGGCAGCGGCGCTCAGCAATTGAAAGAAAGTAAACATCTAGAACTGCACTCTGCGGGGTTAAAGCCAATTAACGAATGTGAATACGTTTTTGGTAAGGCATGAAAAAATAATGGAAAAATGCTCATCACTGTTCTTTTCTCTTCTGTTTTCCCCGCCGCAACTCAGTAAGATTCTCAGTTAATTTATCATGCATTTTATTCTGTACTCCTGTCTATACACGGCTACATGTCAGACAGTAATGCTCACATCAAATTACTTTAGAATTTGGGGGAAAAGAGAGCTATGCAAAAGTCGGTTTCATTGGTGTAGTAGCTTAAGAGGAAATCCTCATCAGACTGCTGTCACATTCTCAAGGAGATGTCGACTATGTCACAGAGACGGTCTGTACCGATAAGTATTAAGCATACTACCCCCCCCCCCCCCCCATGGCTTTATAATAAGATCTTAAGGTTTATAAATAATTGCACAACATTGAGAGAGAAAGAGAGAGAGAGAGCAAGGGAGAGACAAATAGGAAGAGATTAAAACAAAGAGAGTGAGAAAGCAAGAGAAAAATAAATAAACAAGTAATGTCAGGATAAGTTGAACGATATTGGGTGTAGCCAGCGTTTGTCCCAAAAACATGAGAAGTTTACAAATTTGCATGAAATTACAAACACGTCACAGGAAGGCACACGAGACAAAAGAACATCTGTTTTCTTCTTCTATCTGTTTCCGTTCATCCAAAATAGGTTGTAAATTGTGCAAAGAATGAAGGAATAAATCCTTGGAGAATATTTAGCAAGGTTTTTGTTGTACCTTGAAGTATGAGCTTCAAAGAACTGACAGGCTGTGTCCTGGTGATGGAAAAACTGGATCTGGGCACCTAGCTGGTCAGTTCACTGCCTCAGATGCTACGCTCGGTGCTTCTCTTCTCATATTTTGGGTCTTTTTTAAGTCATTTAGGTCTGAATCCCAACTTCAAATCTTCAGTCCTAATATATTGTCTTATGTAGATCATGATTCAGAGATAGAAAATCTGAGTCACCTCAAGACAATATACAATGCACTTTGATGATGAGCAAAGCACAGCGAAAATGCACATTCTTAGCTAAAAAGCCTCCTTCAGTTACCTTACTTTCTTAGGTTATGAATTCTGGTACTAGTTTACACTTATCAGGTCACATGGACATTGTGTACAACATGTGCTGTTTTCGTGTGATTTTGATACAGGAATAAACAACAATACGTTCTTATTCCCAGACACACCTCAGTAGCAGGTTTGAGGCCCTACCCCCTACTGTTACCGTTGTTTACCTGTACATCAGATGTAGCATACAAACAGCTTCTGAACTGCTCTGTGATCTAAATATAGATGTGAAGAAACGGCAAATGACAACTTTGATCTACTTTTCTTCTACTCCCAAAAGTGAGACACAAACTGAAGAACTTGTTGTGAGCAGAGAGAGCGGTAGAATGTTCTTGTTAAGTGCATCATCGGTAAGACCTCTCTTCTGACCTCTCATTTCGATGTTCCACACAAAGGAAAGATTTTGGCCAAGTGGGAGAAGGGAAAACAAAAATACGATACACTTGTTTGACAAAATTAATACTTTCAGTATTGAAAGAGGGTTCAACCATATTATAATAAATAATATTGCCGGAATATAACCAAAAGTGTTGTCAAATCTTTATTGTCTTACTGTCACAGCTGTTGATTAGACGTAGGGAAGAAGTGTTGTATCTGTATTCTCCATGGCATTCAGGTGGTATTGAGGCTAGAAACGCAAAAACAAACTGGGTCCATTAACTCATCAATCCAACACAATGGAGGTAAAAGATAGAGCCTTCTGGTGCCTGGAATCAGATGAGAGGCATTAGTTACTGGAGGAAGAACCCTGGGATCTGAGAAAAACGGTCATCAGAGCTTAGATAGATATCCATCAGTCTTCTTTTTCTCAACGAATTACAAAAACACACTTCCATTCACACATCCTCCTCCTGCCTCCCTGCTCTGCCTCCACTGAGGTCAGAGGTTAACATCATGTTCAGGGTTAGGAGCTCACAGAGGTCAAATGCTCTGAGCTGGGCCTTAACGAGCTCAGTCTGAGTCCTTTGGACTTCTACACACACACACACACACACACACACACACACACACACACACACACACACACACACACACACACACACACACACACACACACACACACACACACACACACACACACACACCAAGGCCGTTTTCATACCAGTGATCATTATGTGTGATGGGATGAGCGCTAGTATATTTGCACACCTCCTCCATCTTGTGCTGTCCTATCTCCCAGGGTGTGCAGGCACACTCTTTTACCAAATCTAGATTGCAGATAGATAGATCTGTAGATCTGTTTAGCACTTCCATGCTATTTCTCCATATTACCCCGTCTCCTCTCCTATCTTATCTTCTCATATCTTCTCCTCCAGTCTCTTCTCCCCCAGTCTTTCCTAATATCTCCTTTTCTATTCTCTTTTCTTTAAACATCTACTCTCTTCTCCTCTTTGTACATTTTGTTGATTCTAGGACACAATCAGACAAGCACACTGAAACCAGTATGCACTGAACATCTTTCCACTGGCTGTTTCCAGGGAAGACATTTTCCAGGTATTAAATGTTCTGGATAAAAAATAGCTCAAAGTTTAAAGAATAATAATACTTGATTTAAGTCAGAAACCTTATATCAAATAATCCCCAAGGTTAGTCAGTCAGGACACGTCAATATCTGTTAGGTGATAAGATTCATATTTCACCGTAGGACGGATTAAATGAAAATGACAGATATATCCCTTTATTTCAGGTCAGAACAGAAAACGTGTAATCGTCCTCAGATCGAATCTGACAAGTTAATTTGATGTATCTGCTCTTAAAAACAATAGCTTCATTAGCTACTTCCTCCCTTCTCTGACACATGTACTTCCACAACCTGTAGTCTGGTTAACGGTTTCATATGCACTGCCACTTATTTAGTCTTAACTGCATGAAATCGTCAGGTTTAGGATACATAGACGGATCTGTCTTTGTATTCTCATAAATCCACATTCACTTCAGTGATCAGAAGACATCATTTAGCCCCTTGAATCTCTCAATCAATCAGAGATGATTACTGCTGGCAGCACCGTCGCAAAAAGATGTTGGTTCTTAGATGGCAATCACCTCTTCCACTCCCGATTCCTCAGTGGATACAGTTATTATCCGAAGTTAAAACATTAGAATTATCGATAGCGAGAATGAATTGTGCTAGTCAAGGAACAATTGAGGCCTGGAAAAATATACTTGATCTCAGATAAAGCCCAACACGTACAAATAAAAAAACAAATAAAGCCCACAACAAACAAACAATATATACACTACCATTCAAAAGTTTGGGGTCACTTAGAAATGTCCTTGTTTTTGAAAGAAAAGCACATTTTTTGTCCATTAAAATAACATCAAATTGATCAGAAACACAGTGTAGACATTGTTAATGTTGTAAATGACTATAGTAGCTTGAAACAGCAGATTTTTAAGTGAATATCTACATAGGCGTAGAGGTCCATTATCAGCAACTATCACTCCTGTGTTCCAATGGCACATTGTGTTAGCTAATCCAAGTTTATCGTTTTAAAAGGCAAATTGATCATTAGAAACCCCTTTTGAATGATGTTAGCACAGCTGAAAACTGTTGTTCTGATTAAGGAAGCGATAAAAACTTCTTTAGACTAGTTGAGTATCTGGAGCAACAGCATTTGTTGGTTTCGATTACAGGCTCAAAATGGCCAGAAACAAATAGCTTTCTCCTGAAACTCGTCAGTCTATTCTTGTTCTGAGAAATGAAAGCTATACTCTGCGAGAAATTGCAAAGAAACTGAAGATCTCATACAACGCTGTGTACTACTCCCTTCACAGAACAGTGCAAACTGGCTCTAACCAGAATAGAAAGAGGAGTGGGAGGCCCCGGTGCACAACTGAGAAAGAGGACAAGTTCATTAGAGTGTCTAATTTGAGAAACTGACGCCTCACAAGTCCTCAACTGGCAGCTTCATTAAATAATACCCGCAAAACACCAGTCTCAAAGTCAACAGTGAAGAGGCAACTCCAGGACGCTGGTCTTCTAGGCAGAGTTACAAAGAAAAAGACATATCTCAGACTGGCCCATTAAAAGAAAAGATTAAAATGGGCAAAAGAACACAGACACTGGATAGAGTCACTTAGAAATGTCCTTGTTTTTCAAAGAGAAGCGCAATTGTTATTTACAACATATATCATTTGGTAACCAAAAAGTATTAAACAGATCAAAATATATGTTATATTTGAGATTCTTCAAATAGCCACACTTTGACTTGATGACAGCTTTGCACACTCTTGGCATTCTCTCAACCAGCTTCATGAGGTAGTCACTTGGAATGCAATTAAATTAACATTTAAAAGTTCATTTGATTAATTTCTTTCCATCTTATTAATGCTTTTGAGCCAATCAGATGAAGTGGTATAAAGAATCTTCTTTTGGTAAAAGACCAAGTCCATATTATGGCAACAGCTCAAATAAGCAAAGAGAAACGTCAGTCCATCATTACTTTTAGACATGATGGTCAGTCAATGCAGAAAAATTTAAAGTAACAGACACATCTCAACATCAACTGTTTAGAAGAGACTACATGAATCAAGCCTTCATGGTTGAATTGCTGCAAAGAAACCAACAGGACACTTGCTTGGGGCAACAAACACGAGCAATGAACATTAGACTGGTGGAAATCTGTCCTTTGGTCTGATGAGTCCAAATGTGAGATTTTTGGTTCCAACCACTGTGTCTTTGTGAGATGCAGAGTAGGTGAACGGATGATTTTCGTATGTGTGGTTCCCACCGTGAAGCATGGAGGAGGTGTAGTGATGATGTGGGGGTGATTTATTTAGAATTCAAGGCATACTTAACCAGCATGGCTACCACAGCATTCTGCAGCGATACGCCATTCCATCTGGTTTGCACTTAGTGGTACTATAAATTGTTTTTCAACCGGACAATGTCCCAAAACACATCTCCAGGCTGTGTAAGGGCTATTTGACCAAGAAGAGAGTGATGAAGTGCTGCATCAGATGACCTGGCCTCCACAGTACATTACTGGGGCTGAGCTCCCTGCCATCCAGGCCCTCTATATGAGGCAGTGTCAGAGGAATGCCCCAAAAATTGTCAAAGACTCCAGCCTCCCAAGTCATAGACTGTTCTTATTGCTACCGCATGGCAAGCAATACTGGAGTGCCAAGTCTGGGACCAAAAGGCTCCTTAAAAGCTTCTACCCCCGAGCCATAAGACTGCTGAACAATTAATCAAATGGTTACCCAGACTATTTACATTGACCCCCTTATTTTATTCTTATCTATTATTATGTTTTGTACTGACTCTCTTGCACAGGCTCAATGTACACTCACTGAACCCCACACCCACACATACTACACTGGCACTCCAACACACACACACACAAACACACACACAGACACATTCACACTCTTCACCTGCTGCTGCTTCTCTCTGTTTATTATCTATGCATAGTCCCTTTACCCCTACCTACATGTGCATTGCCTCAATTACCTCGACCCTCCTGTACCCCTGCACATTGATTCGGTACTGTAGCCCCTGTATATATCCTAGTTATTGTTTTTTGTTTTATTATTATGTTACATTATTTCCCTCTTGTTTAGCACATTTTTCTTACTTACTTTTTTAAAAATCTGCACTGTTGGTTAAGGGCTCATAAGTAAGCATTTCATGCATGGTAAGGTCTACAACTGTTGTATTAGGTGCATGTGACAAATACATTTTGATTTGATTTGAATCCACATAGGCCCCGTTTTTTGTCAGAAAGGCTGGTTGATCCTGATAGAGCCATAGTGTCTCTTCTAATATACAGTTGAAGTCGGAAGTTTACATACACTTATGTTAGAGTAATTAAAACGTGTTTTTAAACCACTCCACAAATTTCTTGTTAACAAACTATAGTTTTGGCAAGTCAGTTAGGACATCTACATTGTGCATGACACAAGTAATTTTACCAGCAATTGTTTACAGATAGATTATTTCACTTATAATTCACTGTATCACAATTCCAGTGGGTCAGAAGTTTACATGCACTAAGTTGACTGTGCCTTTAAACAGCTTGGAAAATACCAGAAAATTATGTCATGGCTTTACAAGCTTCTGATAGGCTAATTGACATCATTTGAGGCAATTGGAGGTGTACCTGTGGATGTATTTCAAGGCCTACCTTCAACCTCAGTGCCTCTTTGCTTGACATCATGGGAAAATCAAAAGAAAGGTTCAACCTGATTCATCCTTGGGAGTCATTTCCAAATGCCTGAAGGTACCACGTTCCTCTGTACAAACAATAGACGCCATGGGACCATGCAGCAGTCATACCGCTCAGGAAGGAGACGCGTTCTGTCTCCTAGAGATGAACGTACTTTGGTGCGAAAAGTGCAAATTAATCCCAGAACAACAGCAAAGAACCTTGTGAAGATGCTGGAGGAAACAGGTACAAAAGTATCTATATCCACAGTAAAACGAGTCCTATATCAACATAACCATAATGGCTGCTCAGCAAGGAAGAAGCCACTGCTCCAAAACCGCCAACTGCAACTGCACATGGGGACAAAGATTGGACTTTTTGGAGAAATGTCCTCTGGTCTGATGAAACAAAAATAAAACTGTTAGGCTATAATGACCATCGTTATGTTTGGAGGAAAAAGGGTGAGGCTTGCAAGCCGAAGAACACCATCCCAACCGTGATGCACAGGGGTGGCAGCATCATGTTGTGGGGGTGCTTTGCTGCAGGAGGGTCTGGTGCACTTCACAAAATAGATGGCATCATGAGGAAATAAAATTATGTTGATATATTGAAGCAACATCTTAAGACATCAGTCAAGAAGTTAAAGCTTGGCCACAAATGGGTCTTTCAATTGGACAATGACCCGAAGCATACTTCCAAATTAGTGGCGAAATGGCTTAAGGACAACAAAGTCAAGGTATTGGAGCGGCCATCACAAAGCCCTGACCGCAATCCTATGGAACATTTGTGGGCAGAACTGAAAAAACGTGTGTGAGCAAGGAGGCCTACAAACCAGACTCAGTTACACTAGCTCTGTCAGGAGGAATGGGACAAAATTCAACCAATTTAATGTGGGAAGCTTGTGGAAGGCTATCCGAAACGCTTGACCCAAGTTAAACAATTTAAAAGCAATGCTACCAAATACTAATTTAAGTGTATTTAAACTTCTGACCCACTGGGAATGTGATGGAAAAAATAACATCTGAAATAAATAATTCTCTCTTCTATTATTCTGACATTTCAAATTCTTAAAATAAAGTGGTGATCCTAACTGACCTAAAACAGGGCATTTTTACTAGGATTAAATGTCAGGAATTGTGAAAAACTGAGTTTAAATGTATTTGGCTAAGGTGTATGTAAACTTCCGACATCAACTGTAGGAAGAGACACTTTTCGAGGCTGAATGGCAACGTGTTGTCAACGTGTTGTCAACGTGTTGTCAACGTGTTGTCAATGTGTTGTTAATATGCGGCGACACACATCTCCGATCAGTATTTAATAAAATCCTGCTCAACACCGGTAATCAGATTTTTGAAGACAACGCTGTTTGTCCAAATGTCTAAAACTCGCAAATTGTACATCCCGGAAGATTTCCCTTTATTTATTTATTTATTTATTTTCAAATGGCATGAGGCTGCATTTTTAATACCTAAGGAAAATGTCATTGGATCGTCAATGTATTTGCATGGATATTGTTGTGATTGAGGATTGCTTTTGACAATACTGAGTACCGCAGGAACTCAATTATATATTTTTCTTCTCATATATGAATACCGTTAGGCAGCTTTCTCTTCATTGACTTGCACAATAGAAGTCATACGTTGAGACATGGAACAGTACATGTAGGCAATGGAATGCTGTTCACTGTAGTGATGCACGAATTGACTCATAACTCTCAAAATCAAGCTTTAGTGGGTACATTTATGTTTTAGGGCCTAGCTGTGTGCATGCCAAATACATGCCAATTCAATGCTTTTTGGAACTTTGGCAGAAAAAGTAAACGTCAATCCACTGAGGCAAAAAAGACCATGTCTGAGTTTGATTCAATAAGAAAAAGATGTGAAATGGAGAGTTGAAAATAAAGAGAAGGGAGGGCCAGAACAGTAGCATAATATTTGGGAAATATGTTATGGGTGATGATTGTGAGGCGCTATAAAATTCGACAGTCACTGGACTGGTACTTCAAATATGACACGTCCAGGGAATTGTACTGTTCAGATAGGTTATGGAATAGTAACTGAAATCTGGACACCGTAGGTTTATAACCTCTCATATATAATATTGACTCCTGCAGAAGGAACCAGTTATTTCAGGTAAACACCAAATGTATATTTTGATTCGGGAGCATAAATGTTATGTATTTATTTCAGTATCTTGAGAGAATGTGCAGTTATTGTCGTAATTTATAAGCAGAAACATAGGCCTATCTAAATTAGTCTGTAAAAAAAATACTTCCTTTACAGCGCATTTTCTATATTCCTGGTATATGGTCAGGTGCGAGCCACTGATTTTCACTTCATCACATGTAGCCGGCAGTTGCAGATTGGTTATTAGCAAATGCGGGCAGGTGCGGGTGAACAAATAGCTGACACACGCATCACTATTTCACTGTTCAACAGTTGAAGGGTGTATGTATATCGTATAACATCAATTAAATGCCAAGTCTCAAATAGGAGCCTCCCTTTTAATAGCCGGGCATCGGCACACATTTCAGCAAATATATGCCTGTTTCAAATAGACGCAGGCTCTAAATGAGTTGTTAATGCGTGAACTTCAGTGAGTACCTTAAAGATTGAGCAAAAGAAGAGAAAGAAGAGCAACATCAGTGTGGTTTGACATCAATGTGTTTTGACATGGTCGGCTCAACTAGAAACAACATCTCACGGTCTCACGTCAGGATTCAATGTTTGTATTCGATGTCCTAGGGACCTAAACAAATGTTGAATACTTTTGTCTATCTGGTGTGATCACGTTGCAACTACGGGTGACACAATGGCGAAGAAGCCCGAAATTGGGGATGTATGATAGGCAGCCTAGTCTTTGCAAGTCTGATCTGCAATGGATTTGTTATAATGTTTATACTGGTAATAATAAACAATGTGGTAGTCTTTTCAACATTTCATTGAGTCAAAGCTGTGTGCTCAAATAAAAGCCTGTCTCTAATAAGCACCGGTTGTTACATTTTAGTCTTCCAGAGCGACTTAAAGGAGCAATTAGGGTTAAGTGCCTTGCTCTATAGGCACATTAACAGATTATTCACCTAGTAAGCTCAGGGATTCAAACCAGCGACCTTTCAGTTACTGGCCCAACACTCTTAACCGCTAGGCTACATGCCACCCTTGATTGAAGCAAATAAATGCATGGGCTATTAATTGAAGTTTTACAGTAGTTCCAAGTAGAGAAACTACAGTGATGACACAGAGTGTGAGCCAAAAACGTGTGCTTATTTTCAAGGTTACTGCTTTAGAATCTAGAGTACAAGTATCACTTGTATCACAACAAAACATGCTTAATCTAAGCTAAAGACTCTGTTCTGGGTATAGAGGCTATACAGATACATGCTTAATCTAAGCTATAGACTCTGTTCTGGGTATAGAGGCTATACAGATACATGCTTAATCTAAGCTATAGACTCTGTTCTGGGTATAGAGGCTATACAGATACATGCTTAATCTAAGCTATATACTCTGTTCTGGGTATAGAGGCTATACAGACACACTGGTTGGGAAGTTACCATTTCTTGGGAACACCAAGGCAGCAAGCACTATTGCAAGCTAGATTTTCTTCTAACATTGGGTATTTTATTTAGTGGGTATTTATTTATTTCATATTGGAGCTGATAAAACCGCAGCCAAGGATAACAACTATAGTTCAGAGTGAGCATACATGTGGGTTGTCACTCCCTGGCCATAGAGAGGCTTTTTATTCTCTATTTTGTTTAGGCCAGGGTGTGACTGGGGTGGGCATTCTATGTCCTTTTTTCTATGTTTTGCATTTCTATGTCTTGGCCTTTTATGGTTCTCAATCAGGGACAGCTGTCTATCGTTGTCTCTGATTGAGAACCGTACTTAGGTACCCTTTTCCCCCACCTGTTTTGTGGGAAGTTAATTTTGACTTTGTTCAGGGCACATAGCCCAAAGCTTCATGGTTTGGTTTTGTCGGCGTCATTTTTAAATAAAGAAAATGTACGCTTACCATGCTGCACCTTGGTCCAGTCCTTCAGCCAGCCGTAACATGGGTAAAGTGGGAGGCAGCAGCTATTAGCTAATACGACATGGAGGTTCATCCTTCATGATTCTCAACAGGGTCATACATTTAAAGTTACTGGTAGTGGATTATTATCATAAATACAAGCACGGGTCTGTCTGCAATCACTGTCTGACATCACTCATTTTTATCACTTTGTTTCATCGCTAATGGGTATAAAACACACATGCAATCATGCATGCACACACACTCATTTTTTATTTATATTTGTACCCCTTTTTCTCCCCAATTGGTAGTAAGTGTTGTCCCATCGCTGCAAATCCTGTACAGAACTCGAGAGCGGCGAAGGTCAAGAGCCATGCGTCCTCCAAAACACGACCCCGCCAAGCTGCACTGCTTCTTGACACACTGCTCGCTTTAACCAGAAGCCAGCCACACCACTGCGTCAGAGGAAACACAGTGAAGCAGGCGACCGTGTAAGCGTTCATGCGCCGGGCCCGCCACAAGGAGTCGCTAGAGCACGATGGGACAAGAACATCCCGGCCGGCCAAACCCTCCCCTAACCCGGACGATGATGGGCCAATTGTGCACCATGGGTCTCCCGGTCACACCCGGCTGAGACACAGCCTGGGATTGATCCCGGGTCTGTAGTGACACCTGTAGCACTGCGATGCAGTGCCCTTAGACCGCTGCACCACTCAGGGGGCAGCGGTCTAATAACCCCGTCTCCACCACCCAATTCCCCCTTCTCCCTCTGTCCTCCCTCTCTCTCTCTCTCTCCCCTCTGTTCTAAAGTGTTTGGTCTGAATCCATAAGAGTAGTCTTCCATCTAAGGGCCAGTCTGGATCTGGAGATTACAGTGCTCAATCTAGTGCTCAAAGAGCACGCACACGCAATCTCTCAAACACACACATATATCAAACACACACATATATCAAACACACACATATGCTTGCAGACACTAATACACACACAAACACACACCACCCAAGGAGCCCACCGGCCTCTTATCTTGTGCATTACACAGCCAGAGTTGGTCTGGGACAGGCTGTTTGCTGCCCTTCACTAGCGAAGATAAACAACAACAACTGCAGCACAATGCCATTCAATCTAAAAGAGCCTTTGTTTATCACAAGGAAATCTAGATTTTTATCGTTATTATCGTAAAATAGATCAAGGATTGAATGAACAAAACCGGGACTGATCTAATAAGTACATGCCTGACAGGTAAACAAACATGCGTTAGGAAACTACACCGGAAACATTACAGAATGACATTCCAATCAGGTCAAGAGAACCGCCAGAGCTGTCAGTTTATCTTAGATTCAAACACATCTGTTTTTCAAACTCGGTCGGTAATTCAAGATGTCCTTGTACACTGGTGGTTCAAGAACGTTGAACCCATTCCGGCTCTCTAGTTGGACTAAAAGGAGCTTGATCCTCTAAGGAACAATGCAGCCTATTGTGTGTTTTATTACACAGCGACCGGCTGCCTGGTATTTCATTCATTCATTTCACCAATGGTATGACCCCCTCCCTGTGTGTTGGCCTATGTGGCACACAGCAATCCAATCTGCCTGTGTTTGACCACCATTCCAATGGGTCACACAGGGAAATACTATACTAGGCTATGAGCTAAGGGAGTTGGACTATGGACAGCATGTGTAGAAATAACCCCTTTCTTAGTTCCACATGCATTACTGTATATTACACCAACCTATGTGCCCATAACCACAATACATCCAGTACAAGGGATACATTTGTAAATACATACTGTACAGTTGTAAAAATGTATTGCAAAGGAATAGCCCTTAAAAAATACAGAAAGGTATTTCCAATGCAATCCCAAGTACAAATCAATTATCCAACAGAAATCCAAATTGCGAAATGGGAACAGACGGCTTTAAACTATTCAATGTCTATTTTCAGCAAACCAGTGTGGAATAAGGGAGAAAAGATCCATTTTAGTCGATCCAAAAAATCCATTTTAGTAGCAAACAATGTTATTCTCTCATCAAACAATAGAGGCGCATTCCTCTACCCAAGGCTGCGTTCAGTACGTTTTTATGTTCTAGAACATTCAATTGAAGGGAAATGGTACTGTAACAACGATTATGTATATACTGACAAGATACATGTCTCTCTGCCCTAAAAATATGAGTCGTTGTCCACAAAGCAGCAGGGCGAGTTGTCTAGCTCCCGAATATGCTTTCTTTGGATTGGTGAATATATTTCATTTTTTTTGTACTTTTTTGAATATTTGATGGTTGTTGACATCAACTTCATGTCCTCAATGGAGAGAGATGCTATGCTACTAGCTTCATGCCATGAATATGCATAGCCATCTCAAGACAACTCCGATATAAAGTGTTTTTTTCTCAAAGTTGCGGGGATGTCACGTGTCCTACTTATATAGTACACTTGTAAGCATTGCAAATCTTCTATTCAATCAAATAAACCTTACATAGCAAATAAGCCGTTCATTATTTTGTTGACCAAATTCAACACTCTCATTAACCTCCATATAAAAACTCCTTGCTTTGTGTGTGGAAAAAATGGAAAAAATGCCACTTGCTGGAGCCAGACAGATTTTCCGCCGAGGTGGGTTGCTCTCTTTACCTTTTCCTCTCTGGCTGACCAGCTGAAAAATGGGGAGAGGTTGGGTTGTGGGTTGGGGAACGCTGCCAGAATGGCCACTGCCCTTTAAATACGTCACACATTGCTTCAAGCCACATCTCGCCACACCCACCAAACGGGAGCAAACATACCTCAAAATCTGTTCAAGAACATACAAGAACGTTTTGGGGAAACATGTCATTCAGTACAAACCGTTCTGCAACGCAGCAAACATTCAAGAAAACTGAACGCACCTCAGCCGCTGCTGACACTGGCCAGCATACAGTAGGTACTACAATACCTGGATAGGCATGTTATAGCAACCTGTAAGTCGATGACACAGTTGATGATGGGGCACACAACTTATTGATGTCACTTGTTAAATCCACTTCAGTCAGTGTAGATGAAGGGGAGGAGGCAGGTTAAAGATGGATTTCTAGGCTTTGAGACAGTTGAGACATGGGTTGTGTATGTGGGAAGCATTGGAGTCAACATGGGCCAGCATCCCTGTGGAACGCTTTCGACGCCTTGTAGAGTCCATGCCCAAACAAATTTAGGCTTTTCTGAGGGCAAAAGGGGGTGCAACTCAATATTAGGAAGGTGTGCCTAATGTTTTGTACACTCAGTATATTTTTCCACACTATGAGTTTGGAATAATAATGTGAAATTCAGAAAATTATGATAATGCCATTTCAGTTTAAGAGCAGTTTGAAAAGACCACCTGAAATTTCTCCCTGTTTTGGTGGGATGGAGTTTTGGCCTTCCTGGTGACATCATCCAAACATCCAAACCTTTCTCTCACAGTCCAAGCAAAATTCTTTCTTGAGAAATTGCTCTTGCTAAGAAGTTATTTTGGGTTCTTTTTGACCATTTTGATTGAAAACAATCACAGTAAGGTACTTAATTGAAACCCATAAGTGTTTGATATTGACATACACATGGCTGCATTGGGTCTTTAATAGGTAATCATCACAATACAGTGTGAAAACATCATCTTGTCCAAGTACATACATTACCCATTCTTTTCATAGGTTCAACATTTCATTAATTTATTTTACTTTTAAGGGCAATGTTAATTTCATTTTTGCTTTATACTTTCATGGTTACGCATGTTATGAAGTGGACCACATTAAAGTTGGGTATTTGGTTTGTAAACAACTTCCTTTCAGTGTCCCAGATGAATCGTCATATAAGTCCATGTTACCCTTTGTCATGAGCATGTACACCCCCACTCTCCCTTGTGTAACAGTTAAGGGTCAACCCATGAGTTCTGATTATGGGAGAAGGGGTGTAGAGGCTAGGGCTATGTCATCATCCCCCAGTCAGCTGTCAAAGCCTCTCCACAGGGGATGGGGTGTTGCTCTCTCTCTCTGATCTGACTGACCAGTGTCAATAACGACCTGGCGTCAGGGGTTACGATACTTGCACAGTTGCACGGTCGCTGATATGATACACTGGATGACTCACTCTGTCTGGGGAAATTCTGATCATGATGGGGTTTAAAAGGCACACATCTAAAGGCATACATACTACTTACTATGGGGGAGCTACAGGGAGCACAAAGCACTAAAAATGGTTTTGTTGTTGAACTGAAAATAGCTACCAAAGATATCAGCCATTTTGTCTACATTGACTTTCCAGAAGTGAATCCAGGCTGAAACCTTTCACAGATATAATTTGTTCCTCTGTTTTCACCCTCACCTACTGTATACCACTCAAGGGAAACTATACAGTATAACTCAAAAAATAAAATGGTGTCAGAACCCTCTTCTTGCCAGAGACACTCACAGATCATTCAGCGATGGAACCTGAGGCTTCAGAGGAGCAGAAGTGGAGAGCATTGGCATGGTGGCAGGCAGGGTAAGAGAAGAGAACGGGGCTGATGCATTGTTATGGAGGAGGTTCTGGAGGAGACTCTACTGGGACTGGCGTTACCATGTCATCCCTCTACACCTTTCATGGAAGATGTGGTGGTGTGTAGGTTGGGGATGAGGTATGGTTGTGTGTGTGTGTGTGTGTGTGTGTGTGTGTGTGTGTGTGTACATTCACGTGTGTGTGCGTACATTCACGTGTGTGTGCATACATTCACATGTGTGTGTGTGTGTGTGCGTACATTCACATGTGTGTGTGTGTGTGTGCGTACATTCACATGTGTGTGTGTGTGTGTGTGCGTACATTCACATGTGTGTGTGTGCGTACATTCACATGTGTGTGTGTGTGTGTGTGCGTACATTCACATGTGTGTGTGTGTGTACATTCACATGCATGTGTGTGTATATTAGGTACTGTAGCTATAGTTCTGAAAAGAAAACCTTTGGTCTTCGAGGTTTGAGTCATCACTAGACAACGAGCTTCCGCTTCGCCATCTCATTTTGTACAAAGCTTTACTCCTAACGATGGAAAGAGAGCTGCATGCCAGGGTTTTGGGGAAAATCCATAATAATTGACAGCCAGAGAAATGGAACTCATTTAAAGCCACATTAAATTCACATGAGCTGTCTGGTTAATTGTGAAGCCGAGCAGAACAGCATGCTGGGAAGGGCCACTATACTAACAACACAAATCCTCTGCAGAGAGATAGCTGGGTAAATTGCTAGACCAGATGACAACACCAGCTTTATGCCTGTGGATTAGTTCTCTCTCTTTCTCTCTCTATCACAATGTATTTCCTTAGCTGGTATAAGCCAGTGTTTGTCCATTCATTCCTGAGCCTTCAGGGGTGCATATATTTGCTATAGCCCAGCACTAACACATCTGATTTCAACTAATCAATCAAATTAAATTAATCAAGGGCTTGATAGTTTGTTAATTTGTTTAATAAGATGTGTTAGTGCTTGGATAGAACAAAAATGTGCACCTTCTACCTGGAAAAGATTGAGAATGGAGGTGTGAGGTATATATGGATGTGTTATAGGACAACTGTTAGGAGAGAAGACATGCAGACAGCTGCCTGTCCAAAGCAATTATGCTAACCAGGGGTCTGTATCTCTGTTGGTCTCTAGCTGGTAGGAGTGTGTTTGTGTGTGTGTGTGTGTGTCGCCCGTGTTTCTCTCCACTGTCTTTAGAAGCTGATTGGCTGTCCCCAGAGAGGCACTTAGTCTGTCCTCCATCCAACCTCTTGAGTTACAACTCACCCACACACTGCACCCATCAGTGGAGCGTCCACACACACACACACACACACACACACACACACACACACACACACACACACGCGCACGCACGCACTGAGGCAATCTCCCCCCAAACCCCCTCAAAAAGCAGGTCCCAGTATCTGCCGACAGCTCTCTCTTGACCTCTCAGGTCATTCAGCATCTCCAGGGAGCCACCGTCAGCACCCCGTCCCCAAGATGAGAATAATTTCTACATGCTGCCTCCTCCCTGTAATCACAGCATTTGGCGGCTTCTAGTAGCATTCATCACCTCAAGTGGGACAAGTGATATGGACGTTCTCCAACACACACCCACACCTTTTCTCCTTCACACACCATTATCTTCCTTCTGCTCCTCTCACCTAGGTAAGATAAACACACATACACACATACACACACACACAGGCATATGAGGACCATACACACGCACACATGCTCGCACATACACACACACACATGCACACCTAACCTACACCCCCCCACCCCCAGATACACACAACATCCATTCCTCACACACACACACACACACACACACACACACACACACACACACACACACACACACACACACACACACACACACACACACACATACCTAACCTACACCCCCCCACCCCCAGATACACACAACATCCATTCCTCACACACACACACACACACACACACACACACACACACACACACACACACACACACACACACACACACCTAACCTACACCCCCCACCCCAGACACACACAACCTCCATTCCTCACACACAAATAACAGTAAGGGGGGAAGGGATCTGAGCTGCCATTGCCTGACATCATTTCCATTAAGTCAGCCGGTGGACAGATGTGCGTGCTGTACTCTCCCAAGGGACCCTCTGCAACACTCTCTTAAGAAAAGTGGCCCATAGATAGAACATGCGTATGTATCCAACATCCATTCTACTCATTGACTATGAATGGCATTATGCAGCTGAAGGCTTGCTATACTGCATATATACAGTACCTCTCGTGTCTATGAGGATCTGTGCTTGGACTTCAGGTGCTGTGATAGCTACAATAGTCATTAGTGGATGTTCACTTCTTCTCCATATCTTAGCATACTGTACTGTAGCGTAAACCTACCATATGTTACACTATGGCTCTCTCCCAGGCTTCATAGGAATGATAGTCTTCGTATAGCCTGAGAGGACTTGTCTCTACAGCTTTGAGGATGATGATGATTACTTGAATGTAATATGTCCAGAAAAAAATGTCTGGGTCATACACACAAACAGACAAACATACCGTTTTAGCTAACAACTGTTTACCATTGCACAATTAAGATAATGGCTGCCATTTGTTAAGTAGTCGATGGGATGAACAATGAACTAATGAAGGATGGGAAATAGTCTGATTAGATTCCTCAGGCATCCATCAGATAACAACCAATATGCCCTTCTGACAGAGCTGGAGTTAGGAATTTACATATCTCTATGACCTCATTACCAAAGGATAGGTTGTTATTGTATTTCATGTTCAGCTAGCAGATGTAGCTCGTCTCCTCTGAATGGTCAGTGAAGTTAAGGGTATTCTGTAGATTGGAGATAGCCAAGGATGATGGGAAAGGTTTGCTTCGCTGTCTTTACTTTGGGAGGACAAAGGCATACCGAGACGTTGAGGTGAGATGGGGAGAGGTGCCAACATTTTTTTGGGACTTCGGAAATGCTTTGAAGGTCGAGAACTATAAATCACTGTGGCATGTCTCTCTTCACAACACTTGAGTTTGAGACAGCAGAAGGATAAAATAAAGGCTTTTAGGTTTTGGCATGGGGTGTTGTGTGAGAGAGGTGACTTTGGAACATGTTATGATGTCACCGAGTCAGTCGCAGAGCTTTACTAAAGAACGTATCGATGTTCCGAGGGTTGTAAGGTTCTGTTTGAAGTCTGTTTGGTAGTGGGTAGAAAGAGACCTTCATCCTTCTGTCCATATATTGTTACACCTCCTCCTCCTCATCTTTCTCTTAAAAACAATAGATATTTTTGGTGGATTCCAATTAAAAAGACCTTGACGACAGATCAGATCTTCAGCCCATTTTGCTCCTTATTTCTGTGGGAAAATATTTCATTGATTTTAGGAAAGGGGATCGAAGGCAGGCGGGGCTGAAATGGGCTCTATGAAGGATTACTACCAGCAGGGTGTACTGAGGAGAAGGGTGGTGGGTGATGTGGGGGATGAGGGGGGTGACATCCCCCCTCCGTGCCCCCCATGGGAGGCCTTGATCTTCACCCAGTCATAACCCAGCTCTATTCTCTTCTCACTGTTCTCCTTACTCACTCCTTCCACCACTATGCCAATGCTGCAATCTGCATTTTAGGCTAGACTGTAACTGCATATCCCATCAAGGACTTTTTATGAAATGATCACTTACTTTCTGAGTGACAAAATGACAGACCATCATGGAGCAACTACCAGTTTTCCCAGTAGAGTATTCTCTCCTCTCCACTTCTTTATCTCCCTCTCTCTTTTGCCCTCTCTCTCTCTCCCCCTCTCCTCCCTCTTTCTTTAAATACTGTCTTAGCCCTGCAGGTGCCAACATCTCCCTCTGAAATGATTATTACAACCACACACAAGATAGCTTTTGGTAATTATATGTAGCATAATTAAATTTGATGAACTCCTCTGAGACATCTAATTTAACCCAGGCTCTGTGCTTCTAAAAGGGAGACATATCTTCACCATTATGAAAGCTACCATTCAAATCCTGCAACAGTGATCTTGGTTAACCAAAGGACTAGAGTATTTCAAGTCATTATTAACTGCATAGTGCATAAAATAAAGCAAAAAATCATATATCTATGATCATACAAAATACAAAGACAACATGAGGACCACATTCTACCTCCAGTGTTATTCATCTATGGTAAATCCTTTGAAACGAGAAGGAAACTGAGGAAAATGTGAAATTTGTCTTTAATTTGTAGGCAGTAAGCAAACAAACAACAAAGCGGCTGAGGGTCAATACCTCCTTAGCCAGACCACACAGCATCCAAAGACATCATGAGTAAGAGCACTCTGACTGCATCCCAAATGGCACCCTATTCTATATACTTATTCTGACCAGGGCCCATGTAGTGCAGTGCACTATATAGGGAATAGGGTGTACTTTGGGAAGTAGCCTCTGAATGCTCCCCACCGCTGTTTATATAAGAGAACAAATTACACTGTACAGTCATCTGCCGGATCTCATTAGTTGCTTCTGAGGCCATTATATCTCTGCTGAGTTTAAGAAGTGTACTGGGTTGACCGGGTTGGCTTCAGAGGGACCACACACACAGATAGGTAGGGAAGGGAGAAACAGACACACACAGATAGATAGGGAAGGGAGAAACAGACACACGCAGATAGGTAGGGAAGGGAGAAACAGACACACACAGATAGGTAGGGAAGGGAGAAACAGACACACACAGATAGGTAGGGAAGGGAGAAACAGACACACGCAGATAGGTAGGGAAGGGAGAAACAGACACACGCAGATAGGTAGGGAAGGGAGAAACAGACACACGCAGATAGGTAGGGAAGGGAGAAACAGACACACGCAGATAGGTAGGGAAGGGAGAAACAGACACACGCAGATAGGTAGGGAAGGGAGAAACAGACACACGCAGATAGGTAGGGAAGGGAGAAACAGACACACGCAGATAGGTAGGGAAGGGAGAAACAGACACACGCAGATAGGTAGGGAAGGGAGAAACAGACACACGCAGATAGGTAGGGAAGGGAGAAACAGACTCTCTCTCCCCCTCTCTCGCTTCTTTCTCTCTCGCTCTCTTTCTCTCTCCTTTCTCTCTCGCTCTCTCTCTCTCTCTTCTTCCTCTCTCTCTCTCTTCTTCCTCTCTCTCTTCTTTCTCTCTCGCTCTCTCTCTCTCTCTTCTTTCTCTCTCTCTCTTCTTTCTCTCTCTCTCTTCTTTCTCTCTCTCTCTCTTCTTTCTCTCTCTCCTTGTTGTTCTGTTTCTTTACTCTGATCTACACATTGGAATAGCTCTTCTTTATCTCCCTCGCCTTTTTTCTCTTTTTCTTTCTTCCTCTTTCTCTCACTTCCTCCTCTCTACAGGAGTGCCGCGCTACCGCTGGGCAACAATCCTTTATTTTGCAGTTGATTGCTCAGGGAATATTGATTAAGGCAAAAATTCTCTGCTGAGAATTCACTTTTTAAACTTCCTCCCAGTGACTTTAATACTGAATAGAGCACTGCCTTCTTCACTTGAAGATAAACTCCCTGGCACAGATCAAATACATTTCTCAAAGACAAAACACACACACAAGCACAAGCATACGCAAACACACACACACACTCTATCAATGCATGTCTAATGTAATGCATTCCTCCTTGTGTCGGGTGCATATGCCTCCACGTCGCTCTCACTACAATTAAAGTAACAAACAGTATCAATTAAAACAAAGGCTTCGGAAACGCCATTCCTCACTGAGCATTACCCATAGAAATAGCCATTACACTTCTTTAATTGACTTAGTTGAGCTCTACAAGTGCAATAAAGTGGCCCATGAGACCTGGCAATTAAAGTATTTTCTGTGAGAGATGGAGTGTGTTACAGTATGTTACAGGATGGGTTATATCGTGCCCTATGATGAAGCAAAGCAATTCTTACCTCTTCTGATTCTTACCCAATCACAGCCTTGGGAGAGGAGTGGGAGGATGCTTTGGATGACTCTCTGTGGTGACATCATACTGTTCTGAATAATATAGGACAGTTTCCCGGACACAGATCATGTCTTGTCTTTGAATAAAAAGCACACCAAATTGAGAATTGAAATATTTTTTTTTGCCCAGGACTATGTGTGTCCCGGAAACCAGCCCTAAAAGTCTATTGTAGTGGTTAAGACTTTAACAGTCTGGGATTCAGTCTGATCAAGAATTGGTAATTTCCAATCTGGCTTACATATGTGATCCGTTTCTGGAAGCGTTTATGTCACACGTCATTACTTCACAGGAGAGGATTTTGAATGTTTATATATATTTTTTAAATGTTTTTGGAATATGTGAACTTTGATGGACTGCTATCTGCACACAGTGTTAACCCGAGTGACTTAACACAACACTGGCCAAACAAGATGTAGCTACAAACAAAATGGAGTTAAATGGTTCCAGTCTGCAGTGAAGCGTTCATCCATGTATACGGGTAAGAATCTAGCAAAATGTTCGGATATTATAAGCTTATATTTTTGTCACAAAGTTGTTTTCACTGCAAGTTGAAGCGTACTGTTCGCTAGGTAACATTGCGTGTATGATCTGTGTAGTAATAGTATTAGAATCAGTAAACTATTTGCATTGCTAGTTAAAGCCTAATTTTAGCTAGCTAGCTAACAATGAACCTAGTTGGTTAGCTTTAGCTACCTACAGATTCATACTACAGCTATGACAATTAGTTTGTATTGGTAGTAATATGAGTTGGGATTATGCCGGTTCATTATTGGCTGGAGGTGATTGCAGCCATCTATTGTATTTCATGAACATGAGTTCATGTTTAGACAATAATGACCCATCCACTTAGCTAGATGTGGCTGGGGGGGTTATAGCATTTCTTTCACATGCGTAAAATACAACAGGAGACCTTACAGTGAAATGCTTACTGACAAGCCCTTAACCAACATTGCAGTTTAAAGAAAAATACCCACCCTCCCCACAAAAGTCAAAATAATTAAAGAGCAGCAGTAAAATAACAATAGTGAGGCTATATACAGGGGTACCGGTACAGAGTCAATGTGCACCGGTTAGTCGAGGTAAATGAGGTAATATACACATGTGGGTAGAGCTTTAAAATAGCAGCAGCGTAAAAGGGGGGGGGGGGGGGGGGGGGGGCAATATAAGTAGTCTGGGTAGCCATTTGATTAGATGTTCAGTAGTCTTATGGCGTGGGGTTAGAAGCTGTTTAGAAGCCTCTTGGACCTAGACTTTGCGCCCCGGTACCACTTGCCGTGCGGTAGCAGGGAAAACAGTGTATGACTAGGGTGGCCGACAATTTTTAGGGCCTTCCTCTGAAGGTACTGGGCCGTACGCACTACCCTCTGTAGTGCTTTGCGGTCGGAGGCCGAGCAGTTGCCATACCAGGCAGTGATGCAACCATTCAGGATGCTCTCGATGGTGTCGTGCAGCTGTAGAACCTTTTGAGGATCTGAGGACCCATGCCAAATCATTTCAGTCTCCTGAGGGGGAATAGGTTTTGTTGTGCTTGGACCATGTTGGTTTGTTGGTGATGTGGACACCAAGGAACTTGAAGCTCTCAACCTGCTCCACTACAGCCCCATCGATGAGAATGGGGGCGTGCTCGGTCCTCCTTTTCCTGTTGTCCATAATCATCTCCTTTGTCTTGATCACGTTGAGGGTGAGGTTGTTTTCCTGGCACCACACGGCCAGGTCTCTGACCTCCTCATTTTATGCTATCTCGTCGTTGTTGGTGATCAGGCCTACCACTTCTGTTTCATCTGCAAACGTATTGATGGTTTTGGAGACATGCCTGGCCGTGCAGTCATGAGTGAACAGGGACTACAGGAGGGGACTGAGCACGCACCCCTGCGGGGCCCCCGTTTTGAAGATCAGCATGGTGGATGTGTTGTTACCTACCCTTACCACCTGGGGGCGGCCCGTCAGGAAGTCCAGGATCCAATTGCAGAGGTAGGTGTTTGGTCCCAGGGTCCCAAGTGTGTCTGGGTAGGCATCATCTAATAGTTTGGATTGGTCTGCCATGTAAAGCATAATCTAATAGTGTCTGGACTCTTTCAGATTTTTATAATTTTTTAATTAACCTTTATTTTACTAGGCAATCAGTTAAGAACAAATTCTTATTTACAATGACGGCCTACTTGTAAAGCCCCCCATGTCCAAAACCTCCCACAACCCGGACGACGCTGGGCCAATTGTGCGCCACCCTATAGGAATCCCGATCACGGCCGTTTGTGATACAGCCCGGGATCGAACCTTAGTGCCTTAGACTTGGGAGGTCCATATTCCTACTATGCAAATATGCAAGTAACACCTTCTGTATCCTTTGCATGTGACAAATTAACATATATTTTATTTGATTAAGTGTTTTTACCAGAGACGGTAATGTGAAGAACAACATGACCTGCAACAAAGTCAGATTAAGATATAGGCCAAGCACTAGATAAAGTTTATTTTTACCCTGGAGTTTTTCCCTATAGTAGGCTACTACTTTCACCACATTTAGTATTTACGTTTGTGGTTGTTTAGTACACTTCTCACTCGGTTTAGCACATGGCATCACATGTGAATCGTTAAGAGATGGTTGTGGCTAACTAAGGCTCAAGAGGGTATGAATGATGCTGAATAGGTGTAGACAAGAAGAGCTCTCCAGTAGGTATACCAAAACATTCAAAGGTCATTTTCTCGAAAGTGGGGTTTAAATTTATCAACTTTCAAAGCATAATTAATTTCCCATTGTTCCTCAACTGCAGTGTATGATGTACCATTTTCTAGCTCTGAGTCTCTACTTTTATGCAGCATTTACTGTGAATGTGGTCTCCGTGAAAGTGGGAACATTGCCTTTAAAATGTGCATTGTGGACAACGTGTGATCAGATTGAATCCATGCCTTAATGTCTTCAGGTTCACTGTTGTGACAGTTTAGAACCAAAGTAGAAGGTGGCTTGTATGTTGTGTTAGCTGGCACAACCCTCTTCAAGTTGTATAGAACAAAATCCATTGCCAAAACACTTTGGAAATAAATGATTGATTCAATGCCTCGTCATGTAACAGGTCGCTTTTACACCCCCTTTCAATTTTTTTCTCCCTTCCCTGGCAAAATCATCGCACTTCTCTCTCTACTAATAACGAACAGGATGTTATCAATCAATTACCAACTAATATGAAGGAGCAGTGCAGTGAGTGTTGTCCCCATGCCTTATGAGTCACTTCAATAACCAGCACATTCTCCTGTGTAGGAGCCATACAGGCTTCAGTCTGCCAACACACACTACAGTGTGAGCGTGAGTAGGGAGAGCGGGAGAGGCTCATTTCAGCTAGTTTGTCTCAATATTGTCATTTGTCTTGGCAACGCTCAGTGTTGATTTCTTAGGAAGTTTCTGTGGATTTGGAGTGATGTCTCGTTTATTAGCGACTTGATGGTTTTTTACAGTGGTGCAGTGATGACAGGTGTGTGTGTGTGTGTGTGGGCGAGTGACAGGAGTGACAAGAGCTGCTTATTTCGCCCCCAATATAATCGAAAAGCATTATTCACAAAAGCATTATCCTTCAGCTTCTCAGCCTCATGCATTTCAGTGACAGCATGGCTCTGTTGCGTTATTGAATAATAACTTTGAACTATTTTTCTCTGTTCTCACAATAGAAGTGGAAAAAACTGTAATAATCATAATTGTTCACAGAGTCTGGGACTGCCGGTGATTTACTTGTTTTCCAAGGCGTTTATTGAGTGCATTTTTAGTACAATAGTTCTCAGAAAGTTACAGTTTACAAACTCGGACACATACTCGTCACAATATACAAGTGGTAGCTATACAGAGAGAGACACAAAGGAAATCAAACACACACAAACAAATGTGGTTCCTTCGTCTTGTGTGTACAGTAAAGTGAGGTCATCTTCCCTGTCGTGCTGTCCTCATCCTTATTGGCTGTCCTGAGCAATGCTGGGCCTGCTGTGTGTGTTTGCGTGTGTGTGTGTGTGTGTGTGTGTGTGTGTGTGTGTGTGTGTGTGTGTGTGTGTGTGTGTGTCCATCATCTGAAATACAAGAGCACAGAGATAGAGGAATTAGCTGGTTGTGTTAATCTTTAAATTAAACCATTCAACACTTTCCAAAACATGAATTAGCCTCGACATGTCTGCAACAGCAATCATCAGAAAGAATGGACACACTCAGGCCCACTTTTCAGACAGAGACCGGACAAATCAAAACAGATGGCATTGTGAAATCTTATACCAAAGTATAAACTGGGTGGTTCGAGCCCCGAATGCTGATTGGTTGAAAGCCATGGTATATCAAACTGTATACCTTGTGTATGACAAAAATGTATTTTACTGCTCTAATTAAGTTGGTAACCAGTTTATATTAGCAATAAGGTACCTCGGGCAATACGGCCCAGGGGGTGTGGTATATTGCCAATATACGATGGCTAAGGGCTGTATCCAGGCACTCCGCGTTGTGTCGTACTTAAGAACAGCCCTTAGCCGTGGTATATTGACCATATACCACACCCCCTGGGCCGTATTACTTAAGTAATCCACACAGCAGTCCTTTTACATTTATGAATATATATATGAAGTAAATCAGGCACATATTTTGTAAGAGGAGTAGATGGGACAATGACAGCAAATTCTGAAATGGCTTTTATGGAGAGAGCACTGATTGCTTTTTCATGTCACAATATTGAAGTGGAATGCTATTAGAGTCAGCATTTTACTAAGACAAACATTAGCAAATGGAAAAATGAGAAAAATGGGAATTACAGACTGCATTGTCATCTCATTCACACAGACATGTTGCATGGCAAATACTTGAGACGTGGTTGATTGGAAGCGTAGCTAATTGATTGAAATGAGATCCTTGCATTGAGTAAATATACATCATTAATCAGAAGAATGAATGGTTATGTGTAGCGTACTCCGGGCTTGTGTGAATGATGTTGCAAGTCATTTGAACTGCTAGGTGTCAACCTAACGAGCTTAACATATAGATTGTCACACAGGGTTTATTGAAACAACTCAGGTGGTCTTAGGTCTATATTATGGGCTGCACTACAACAATGATATACAGTGCATTGCAAAAGTATTCGGCCCCCTTGAACTTTGCAACCTTTTGCCACATTTCAGGCTTCAAACATAAAGATATAAAACTGTATTTTTTTGTGAAGAATCAACAACAAGTGTGACACAATCATGAAGTGGAACGACATTTATTGGATATTTCAAACTTTTTTAACAAATCAAAAACTGAAAAATTGGGCGTGCAAAATTATTCAGCCCCTTTACTTTCAGTGCAGCAAACTCTCTCCAGAAGTTCAGTGAGGATCTCTGAATGATCCAATGTTGACCTAAATGACTAATGATGATAAATACAATCCACCTGAGTGTAATCCAGTCTCCGTATAAATGCACCTGCACTGTGATAGTCTCAGAGGTCCGTTAAAAGCGCAGAGAGCATCATGAAGAACAAGGAACACACCAGGCAGGTCCGAGATACTGTTGTGAAGAAGTTTAAAGCCGGATTTGGATACAAAAAGATTTCCCAAGCTTTAAACATCCCAAGGAGCACTGTGCAAGCGATAATATTGAAATGGAAGGAGTATCAGACCACTGCAAATCTACCAAGACCTGGCTGTCCCTCTAAACGTTCAGCTCATACAAGGAGAAGACTGATCAGAGATGCAGCCAAGAGGCCCATCATCACTCTGGATGAACTGCAGAGATCTACAGCTGAGGTGGGAGACAATCAGTCGTATATTGCACAAATCTGGCCTTTATGGAAGAGTGGCAAGAAGAAAGCCATTTCTTAAAGATATCCATAAAAAGTGTTGTTTAAAGTTTGCCACAAGCCACCTGGGAGACACACCAAACGTGGAAGAAGGTGCTCTGGTCAGATGAAACCAAAATGGAACTTTTTGGCAACAATGCAAAACGTTATGTTTGGCGTAAAAGCAACACAGCTCATCACCCTGAACACACTGTCAAACATGGTGGTGGCAGCATCATGGTTTGGGCCTGCTTTTCTTCAGCAGGGACAGGGAAGATGGTTAAAATTGATGGGAAGATGGATGGAGCCAAATACAGGACCATTCTGGAAGAAAACCTGATGGAGTCTGCAAAAGACCGGGACGGAGATTTGTCTTCCAACAAGACAATGATCCAAAACATAAAGCAAAATCTACAATGGAATGGTTCAAAAATAAACATATCCAGGTTTTAGAATGGCCAAGTCAAAGTCCAGACCTGAATCCAATCGAGAATCTGTGGAAAGAATTGAAAACTGCTGTTCACAAATGCTCTCCATCCAACCTCACTGAGCTCGAGCTGTTTTGCAAGGAGGAATGGGAAAAAATGTCAGTCTCTCGATGTGCAAAACTGATAGAGACATACCCCAAGCGACTTACAGCTGTAATCGCAGCAAAAGGTGGCGCTACAAAGTATTAACTTATGGGGGCTGAATAATTTTGCACGCCCAATTTTTCAGTTTTTGATTTGTTAAAAAGTTTGAAATATCCAATAAATGTTGTTCCACTTCATGATTGTGTCCCACTTGTTGTTGATTCTTCACAAAAAAATACAGTTTTATATCTTTATGTTTGAAGCCTGAAATGTGGCAAAAGGTCGCAAAGTTCAAGAGGGCCGACTACTTTCGCAAGGCACTGTATATATATATATATATATACAGGATATATTATATATCCAACATACCTTGCTTTAAAGAATAGTGCTACTGTTTTATAGTCTGCCAACTTCCTCTCTTCTCTCGTTTTCCCTCACAGACACACACTGCCAGGTCCTGACCCACTCCCCCTTCATCAAGAGCTATGGTGGAGAAGCTGTGAGGGAGCCAATAGCGTGTTGTGTGTGTGTATGTGTTTATGTGTGTGTCTGTGTGTGTGCATCTATGCCTGTATCAGTCTGTGTGCGTGTGTGCGTGTGTGCACGTGTATGCCTGGACCCAGCTCCATCCGTCTCTTTCCCTGCGGCTGATCAGACCCCTGCCAGACTTTGAGGCCCCAGCAGGTGGCCTGGTCCCATGTCTGCCTTGTGCACTGGAGCAGTGATCCAGATAGAGGTCATTTCTCAGTCCTAGCTCAAGGCAGCCAGGCCTGGCGATGCCCAGACCTAAACCCACACCCAGACCTGGGCCCGAGACAGGTTCGTTACACCCCGGATAAATGAGCTGGAGCATGGCCAAGACGAGGATCAAGTGAGGGGTGGAGAGATGAGACAGAGGGGAGAAGGAAAGGGTAAAGGGGTTGAGGATACTTAATAACCTGCTAATGGGCTGCCATCGATTTCTAATTTCAGATGACACGGTGGGTACCTCAGTCTTAGTCATGGATCCACACTCCTCTTAAAATAATAGCCCAACGCTGTCCGAGGCTGGTTAGTGGTAACAGCAGGCTAGGATATCTGTGTTTGGGGAAGCAGTAGTTTGTCATTACACGACACCTAAGGATGCTGTTACAATGGATCGATACAATGATGTTAAGGTGTTTTGTGTTACAACTTTATACTTGGGCCTAATGTGTAGATAATCAACTGCCTTTCCCCTCTGATTTCACTGAAATCAACAGGGTTCTCAGACAAATGCACTGTAATTATTATGGCTATATGTGATTCATAAGTCATAATTCACTGCTACTGATTATAGCTGTATCTTTAACAGCGGTGAGTAGTTACTTTCACAATCCTAACAACCAGTGAACATGTGACTTAAGTGGATGTTTTCACCCCATTATGGGCACATAAATGAATAGTGGACAAAGTATGTGGAATGTAACTTACCTATACTTACAATGAACTTTGATTTCAGTGTACTATATTAATAGCTATACAGCTAGCCACTTAAGGTAACAGGTGTGTGATGGACTAATGTATGAGCAGAACTCCTTGGAGGTGGTACATCCTCTCCTCCTAACACCGAGGCTATCCATATGGTGACACTGTAGTGGTCTGGAGAAATAAGTCAGTGGCTCAGCTCTAGCTGGCCATGGGGGACTGACTGTAGTGTGTGTGTGTGTGTGTGTGTGTGTGTGTGTGTGTGTGTGTGTGTGTGTGTGTGTGTGTGTGTGTGTGTGTGTGTGTGTGTGTGTGTGTGTGTGTGTGTGTGTGTGTGTGTGTGTGTGTGTGTTTGTGTGTGTGTGTGCCTCTGTAAGCTGTTTAAGTATGTGTGTTCATCAGGATGGCATCAGGCATCTGTTGGCAAAGCCAGGCCCAGATGTTCATTCACACACAAACACACACACACACACACACACACACACACACACACACACACACACACACACACACACACACACACACACACACACACACACACACACACACACACACACATACGGAAAACTCTCCAATCTGAGATGTCTTGATTAGCTTATCAGCTATTCATAAAATGGCCGAATATGAAGTAAATGACGCCCGTCTTCAGCCAGAATGCCTAGAGAATGTCGAGGAAAATGAAGGCCATGTTTTAAATGGCAGTGATATGTAGTTATAATGAAATCCTGAACTTGACCCCAGCAACTCCATGATCATCTTTTAGATTCTTTATTTACCATTACCGTTACTGTTTCCAAATACTCCACATTTGTGAGGATGTATGATATTCATTACCAGTGCAGTTACTATGAGGATGGCTAGGAGATACATACCATAGACATTTGGCCAGATGAGACGAGACACTCTCCACTCTCCTTCCCATTCTGGACGGTTCCAATCACTCCAACACAAACAAAAAGAAATAAAGAAGAACCAACATAATCTGTACATTAAGTGCTCATCAGCAAGATACGGCATGGATACACTCACATTTAACATGGGCTCTCCAGAGAATGGACGTTTTGGTCACCTTTTTTTATCCCTACAGTTGTTTTATACACATCTACAGAAACAGTAATTTGTACATGGTCCTTTGTACATTTATTTCCAGGTCAAAGTTATTTCAGGATTGTGACCCCTCAGCATTATATGTGTCCATCTCCATTACAATTCAGTGCACAAAAACGTAATCTTTGCCAAAAATGCAAGCAGAGAGAGTCTTGCACATACATATTCATACACATCACCTTCAATATGAAGATTTATTCTGAAGATATATTCATATTGAGTTAGAGATATACATATTTGTATATATTCTCAGAATCTGGGCGAGGCTGTTTCACTAGTCCTTTGGCAAGGCCATCAGCCCAGACATCGACAGGTAGTGTTAAGGTGAAAAAATGGAAGAGAGATCTGAGTTCCCTGCTTTTATGGTTAAAAAACAAAACAAGATATCAACAAATGTCTCAAAAGCTCTCCTTTCCCGCCGGTTCAACTGTTGACCTTGAGGAGATCTCCAAGATGTCAAAAGTTTTGAATGAAGAAAAAATACAATTTGAGAAATGGTCAAACCAAATCAACCATACACCACTGTATGCCTCTGTATCAATTTCCGTATGTGTGTATAATGACAATGTATGGTGGATTTGAATTGCTTTCTTCCTACGCGCATTTCATACCGCTGCTCCTAGCCAGGCCAAGCATCCTCACTAGTCTTTGAAGAAGGCCTGGGTTCAAATGACATATCAGAGACCTTCTGATGACATGAACTTCCTCTTCAAAATGGCTTCCACTTGGTCCTCCTCTCCAGTCTACCATCATCCAGTAAAGATATACATCTGATAGTCCCAGACTCCATCACCGTGTCAGCCTGTGGTGGTCTGGGGTTAGATTACAGTACAATACGATCATATTCTATATACCATGTGCTCCAGATGTGAAATTACACAGGCCTACACACTGATGATAATCCATGGATGATAGTATAGTCCATGGCCACAGATTAAGATGTGACAAAAATATCTGAACCCATGGAACTCTGGGATAGTTCAGACTAGGATGATAATCTGTCCACTCCAGACTCCAGGACTGTAGAACTCACAGATTAAGATTAGAAAAAACATTATCTGAACCCACTGAACTCTGGATCATAACTCATTATAACTCAGATTAGTGGAAGGTGATATTGAGTTAGTATTGGTCTGGACCCTGGTCTACTGCTATTATGATGTTCCATTAGATGAGGATGATAGTCTCGACCCTGGCGCGTCCTGACGGGTTGGGGGTCATTCGGTGAGGGGTGTAGTCCTTCCTGCTGTAGTCCCTGCCTGCCTGAATGCTGCCCGACCCGTGGCACGGCGCCCCCTCCAGTCATGCCATGGTGGTGGGCGACTGGCACTGGCTCATCTGGACCCGCATGGAGGCAACGTTACTCAGGATCTTCTTCTGGTGGCCCGCAAGGGTAACACCTATCCTGAGGAGGTCTCTGGAAAGAGGGAGAGGGCGGAAGGGGGTGGAGGGACAGAGAGAGAGAGAGAGAGAGAGAGAGAGAGAGAGAGAGAGAGACAGAGAGAGAGCGAGAGAGAGAGAGAGAGAGAGAGAGAGAGAGAGAGAGAGAGAGAGAGAGAGAGAGAGAGAGAAAGCGAGAGAAAGCGAGAGAGAGAGGAAGCGAAAGCAATACAGGACATATGTCAATACTAAAATGTGTATTAAGTACTGTATCTGCAATGCCTCAACTGTGTGTACTGAAGAAGCAAGTACATAAACATACATTCATTTGGTGTCTAATACATTTACACAGATAACCAAAGCCCCAAGTCATGTCAGGACTGTTAGCCACTGGCCTGGCTGTGAAGAAGAAAACAACAAGCCCAATGTGTCTGCCTCTCAGTGATCTGGCCTTTGCTCTCTTTGATGATTAAAATCATGATGCGACATTTCACAAACAACATTATGAAGCCAGAAAGATGCTACAAAACATCAAATGCACAGAAAGCGGTGTTTCTTACGGCCAACATTTGGACAGGATTATCATCGATTTTAAATGAAATGTGCGTGTGTACATGAATGCTTGCTCAGTGTTCATGTGTGTGTTCATGTGTGTGTCTGTGTGTGTCTGTGTCTGTGTCTGTGTCTGTGTGTGTGTGTGTGTGTGTGTGTGTGTGTGTGTGTGCGTGCATGAGCCTGTTACAAAAAAAATGTATTTTGTCATGTATTTAATTAAAATACTGTATGTGTATTTTGTGTCATAAAATAGAAAAACCATTTGCAAAAAGCCCGAACAGCAACAACATGCTCAGTAACGGTTACAGAAATGACATGCTGTTGTTTATCTACCTTAATGGAGCAAGTCACTCGGGATGTGAAAATGAACATACCAGAATGAACTGCAAAGCACAATGGGTATTATTTTTGGCCTTGTTTTGGGGCGGAGCTCATGCGAATAATACTTAGGATGCTTAGTTAATTTAGCAGACGCTCTTATCACACTATAGTGCCATCAGACTTCTGATACCAAAAAATGGTATGTAAAATTATTTTGTACTTTGAAAATACAAATTACGGCTCTCGAAAGTATCTTGCTACAAAATACATCGGCGCATAGTTTAGCCCAGTGTAATACCAATTACAAAATACTCAGAAGTAATTGAAATACATATTTCAAATACATGTGACCCGAAATAATGCCCATCTCTGCATGTGTGTGTGTGACTCACTCAGAGGTCATCTGTGCTACCAGTTGCAGGGAGGTGAAGCCAGAGTTGAGAAAGTTGTCTCTGTACTGGGTCATCTTGATGGCTCCCAGCCACTCTCCCACTGAACTGAAGGTGTTGAAGTCCGGGATAGAACGGTCCAACAGGGGCTGGGAAGGCCTGAAGGAGGAGAAGAGGAGAAAGGGAGAGGACGAGAGAGAAAGAGGAGGAGAGAGTGAGTGAGAGGAGGAGAAAGGGAGAGGAGGAGTAAGTAAGGTAAGTAAGGGAGAGAGAGGGAGGGAGGGAGAGAGAGGGAGGGAGAGGGAGAGAAAGAAAGAGGAGAGAGATGCTTTGATGGTGCAGAGTGGAGGTATAGGCATTCATGTTTAAGGACGTTTGAGTGTGCCTGGGTTGAGTATGTGTGTGTGTGTGTACTCAGTGTGTACTCACACTGCAGGGATGCTGGCCACTTGTTTGAGACTGGCTGGGTTGCGGATCATCTTGTCCAGGGTGTTGACGATGTCAGTGAAGCGTGGCCGGGCGTTGCGGTCCTTCTGCCAGCAGTCCAGCATGAGTTGGTGCAGGGCCGAGGGGCAGTCCATGGGAGAGGGTAGCCGGTAGTCCTGCTCTATGGCATTGATCACCTGGGGACAGAGAGGGGGGCAGAGGGTATTGTGGAGAAGGCAGAAGGTAGTCAGTAAGGGTCATGTTAGACAGGACTATTGTGGAGAAGGCAGAAGGGTCATGTTAGACATAACTATTGTGGAGAAGGCAGAAGGTAGTCAGTGGAAGGTGGTCATTCGAGGTTCATGCTATGTTTAAATCCAATGATATCTTGATGTAATACTCCTGTTATAATTTTTGGTATGTACCTGTTGTCTTTTTTTGTAAAAAAAAACTAAATGTAATTTGTATACATTACATTGATACCTGTATAATTTTTGGTATGTACCTGTTGTCTTTTTTTGTAAAAAAAAACGAAATGTAATTTGTATACATTACATTGATACCTGTATATGTTTTATATGTAATAAAACATATTTGAATCCAGAAGTTCATGCTAGACAGGGGTCTAAATATGGCTGCTCAGAGTGACAAGGTAGGTGGACCATTGCCAGACAGTACCATGGAGAAGGCCAATTAGGAAGACATCCGAGGGAAGTCACTAGACTCCAGTTCATGATTACAGGAGATCAATAATGTGCAGTAAATCAGAGAATTGTAGGAAAAGCGGAGATATATAGAAGCCTTTCTGCTTCCCTTCTACTTTCTCTCTTCCTCTAGACCCCTTTGCTAAATCACTGTAACACCAGGCCCTAGTTTCTCTGTTTCATTGAGTGGTTACTGAGCAATTCACTTAGCGTCAATCTCTCTCTCTCCCTCTATCTTTCTGCTTCTCTCTCTCCCCCTCTCTCTCACCGATTAATCTACAGACAGCACTCAGGCTGAGGTGCCCTTCCTACTTGACACTAGCGAATCACACGTCTGCATAAAAGGATGGAGAGGACCTATACTCTGACACTGTGGGAAAGTGTCTTGGGAATGGGCTGAGTGCATATAATTAATGTGGTGAAATGCAGGTACTTGACACTTGTTCCGTAGAAACTGCAAAGGCTATGAAGGCCTGATGGTAGATAAGTAGTGCTGTGCTGTAGCTATGCTGCACATGGCCTTATACAAGGACAAAAAGGGTTTTCGATAGAAAGACAAACGCTCGCTCCCTCTCTAAATCGTAGCATGTTCATATGGTATACCATATGACGGATTGTTACCCCTTAAAGGTTGAATCAGGGAAAAGACAGGAAAAGTCAACACCGATAGAGATTCTAGCGGGTGAAAATGAATCATCATCAGAAATGGGACGACACTCAATAGGTGCCCATGCTACCACTGCAATTCAGCAGAATCTTGACAAATGGTGCATAAGTGTATGTGAGTGCATTTACATGCATGTGAGTGTGTTTGTGTGCACTTATCATAGGTGTGTAAGTGGGCATGTGTATGTGCACACAGACTTGTGTATTTGTGTTTGTCAGTGCATCATGTGTGCATTAGCCTGTGTGCCTGTGTGTGTTTTGTGTGTGCGAGTTGGCATGTGTGTTATTAGTGTACACAGATGTGTGTGTGTTCTGCCTGAAGAGAACAGCAGGCCATGCTGTGAGCAATGCCAGGCCTCCTCCCTGTGTGTGTCCCACCAGTCGCTGCCGGCATGCTGCTGGCCCAGAGAGGGAACATCTGCTGGCTTGGCCAGGCCTGGTGGACCAGGCTCCAGAGAGACCCGTTGGACGGATGGGGATATGGAGCTCATTGGTGTGTGTGGGTGTTGGGGGTGTTTGTGAGTGTGAGCATGTGTGATAGATCTCATTGTGTGAGATTCGGGGGACGTAGCAAAAAGAAGGACAGAGGAGGTAACGTGCATGTGTGATATTCTGCCTTTGTGAGAATCTGCTCATTGTCAAGGACATTTCCAGTGGGAATCCTCTTGTCTAGCTGAGTTGTTATGTCTGAGAAGGTTCCATTTTTATGACACAACATAAACAAATAGAAGGGTCATCTGAATACTCATTCACTGCCTCTGCTTTGGGGTCTTAGCCCGGTTACTGTAAAATCACTTTTGTGACTACTGCTTATGTAAAGAGGGCTTCATGAATTCATTTGATTGATTGGAATTTTGAATTCTATCAATATTTCTATACACCTTAGAACAACATTTAAAAGTTCAACATGACAATAATACTCACATCCTGATTAGACATGTCCCAGTAGGGTCTCTCTCCGAATGACATCACCTCCCACATGACGATGCCGTAGCTCCACACGTCACTGGCTGAGGTGAACTTCCTGTAGGCGATGGCCTCTGGAGCCGTCCACCTCACCGGGATCTTACCCCCCTGAGAGGGAGAGAGAGAGGGGAGGAATAGAGGGGAAGGGAGGGGGAGAGAGAGAGAGAGAGAGGTAGGGGGGAGCGAGAGAGAGAGAGAGAGAGAGAGAGAGAGAGAGAGAGAGAGAGAGAGAGAGAGAGAGAGAGAGAGAGAGAGAGAGAGGGGGGAGGAATAAAGGGGAAGGGAGGGGGAGAGAGAGGGGGGAGCGAGAGAGAGAGAGAGAGAGAGAGAGAGAGAGAGAGAGAGGGGTGGGTGGGAGAGGGAGAGTGAGAGAAGAGGGAGAGGGGGAGAGAGGGAGGGGGAGAGAGAGAGGGAGGGCAGAGAAAGAGAGGGGAGGGAGAGAGAGAGAACGACATGATTAGTCCAATTAAAACCCTTCGAACCAAAAGACAACTACAATCTCTCTATCCCTCCACTCCTCCTTCCCTTCATCCCCTATCGATCCAGCAGCAGGGAACGTCTGTTCCTCCTCACACATCGAACCACAGCACATCTCTCCCGGTGCCCATGAGTTTGAATAAAAGGGGTTTGGTCGGGGTTTGAGAGCACCTGTCGAGCGTGTCTGTTTGTAATTGGCCTACCTGGGCCTGCAGCGAGCCATGCATGGTACTGATTGAAATTGACGGGTGGCTTGTTTAAGATTTCCTCTACACACACACCTGTTTGTAGGCCCCTTGGCGGTTTCCATTGTATCCGGCCAGGCTAGCTTAATAATGCCAATTAGTTCAACCTGTGCATGTGTAGATAAGCCGGGCTTGAAAGGAGAGACGGGAGAGCGAGACAAGGCCCACCCTGCTCTCCTGGCTTTCTCCCTCAGTCCCACCGGGACTTTGACCAGGAGATGTATTGTGTGTGCATGTGTGTGTGTGTGTGTGTGTGTGTGTGTACATGCGTGTGTGTGCGTGCATGGATGTGCAAGAGTGTGTGTGTGTGTGTGTGTGTGTGTGTGTGTGTGTGTGTGTGTGTGTAGAGGTCCAAAGGACTCAGACTGAGCTCGTTAAGGCCCAGCTCAGAGCGTTTGACCTCTGTGAGCTCCTAACCCTGAACATGATGTTAACCTCTGACCTCAGTGGAGGCAGAGCAGGGAGGCAGGAGGAGGATGTGTGAATGGAAGTGTGTTTTTGTAATTCGTTGAGAAAAAGAAGACTGATGGATATCTATCTAAGCTCTGATGACCGTTTTTCTCAGATCCCAGGGTTCTTCTTCCAGTAACTAATGCCTCTCATCTGATTCCAGGCACCAGAAGGCTCTATCTTTTACCTCCGTTCTGTCAAAAGGCTATAGAAAAACACATGAATACAAGATCAACTGCACCAATGAAAAAAAACCCAGCTCCCTCCATCTAATCTCTAACTTTGCTAGACCCATGCTTCAAAGAGTTGGACACACGCCAGTTGGACACACGCCAGTTGAAAAGAACAGTAAGAAATATAAATACACTGTCTCTTCCAAGTTCCTCTATCTGACCTCTAACCTCAACGTCTTGTATTAGAGCCTCTCCATATCAATCACATGTCAATCAAATGTCTTTATACAGCCCTTTTTAGATAAGCAGCTGTCACAAAGTGCTTCACAGTAACCTACAACTCAGAAGAGCAAGCAATGCAGAAGCACAATGGCTAGGAAGACCTTCTTATCCCCCCCCCCCCCCCCCCCCCACGTCGCCTTGCACCGCTCCTCGCAGACAGGCTAAGCTAATAACATTTTCACGGCTGCCGCGTTCGTGAGGCAGCTATGCAGATCATCAGTAATTACCTCTGTGGGCGAGCTAGTTGCTAGCGCTCCGGCCCTGCCAAAACAACACTTTAATAACACAAAGTGCTGCTGAACAGAACAGACCGGGCAGGAAAACAGACAGAGGAAGAAGACAAATATATAATAAAAAGCAGCATTGGATTTTTATTTATTAACTTAGGAGGAGAAAATACTATGAATACCCCAGGGAGGGAGAGAGAAAGAGAGGGAAAGTGAGAGAGAAAGAGAGGGAAAGTGAGAGAGAAAGAGAGAGAGAGAGCATGCGTGTGTCTGAGACAGCCAATACCATTTCACTCACAAGGCAGGCAGTACAAGCCAGTGAGAAAGGAACATGCATTTCTATGTGGTGGCCTGGAGTCTTAGAGAGCACACACAGAGACATGCCTTCATGTAAAACAACTGCTCTAAGCTAAACCGCATATCAACCTCCAGCCAAGCTCCATCAATCTCTTCAGCTAGCTGCTCATCCCATGAAGAATATTCAGATCAACATGTCAACATGAGAGCATCATTGCTCTCTCACGAAGTCTTTGGAAACTAGATTATATATACACAACGTGACTTTAGGCCACAAAACAACACTTTTATACTTGATTATTGCTGACCGGCCATACTGAGACATGGAGCACTGATTCTCACTTCAAACAGTTCCCTCCAGATCAACTTCCAACACCAGCAGTGGGTCACCACGCTGATGTCAACAAGATGATCTGACACAAAGGGAGTCGTACTGACTAGCTGTGACTAGTTGTAACTGGTCGTGAGCGGTTGTGACAGACAAAGTGACAGGTGTAGTGACACATCTGGGGTAGACCGGAAGAGAGTGGACAGAGTGCTGTCAGGGTTAAGGAGGATCATGGGACATGGCGGTGTGTGACAGACAGGTCTGAGGGAATGAACATGTGTTCAGGTGCGTGTTGAGGAGCGCCCAGGAAAACATGAGAAAATAAAAAGGAAATGGATGCCTGATCAAAACGGTGCTGTGATAAATCCCCTAGGAACATGAACGGCCTTTTCCTTTTCATGAGTTCACCTATAACTCCAAAACCTGCAAAAATGACCTGGATGTGCGTATGTTCTTCAGCTTTTACACGTGGGACACCTGCAATTGCTAACGTGTACTATGAGAGATGCAGTATGTATCCAGCAATTCAATGGAGCAGGTCACTAGCAATCTATAGACTGAAGGGGAATCTAGTGTCCAATGGCAGTTTGTATCACGCTACACAAACTGGAGCAACGCCCTGCCTTGGTGTCGTAGTGAATGTAGATGAAATCCCCTGAACGATCTTCTCCCACTGTGAGAGTCCTCAAGCCTTTAACACTGTGTTTTGTTTTTCATTGCTGATGCATGCAACCTCACCCACCACATCTCTCCAAGAGACATCAAACAGTACCATCATGTTGTTGCTAAAGCAGCAGCTGTCCCCAAATGCAGATTCATTATATATATATAAAATAAAATTAGTGAACTCCCAGTAATGCCCATAACACAGTACCATTTCCCAACTTTTCGGTAATCCATTCCTAAACAATGCACACTCAAGTAGTCCCAAGCACATTTCCTTAGGCTGGGCAAAGTGCTCCATCAACTGACGTTTAATGTCTCGAAAGCAACGATCGCTGGCAGTCTGTCCAAATATACGCAGGCAGACAGGCAGGCAGGCAGGCAGGCAGGCAGGCAGGAAGAGCGGGCAGGCAGGCAAGCAGGCAGGCAGGCAGGCAGGGACTGTCTGGGAGAGGCAGGCCCTTCTACCGTTCCACTGTCTACAGGGCAATGGAGAATAGGTTCCACTTCAAACTTCAAAGGAACTTACATTTGACTCCCTGGAACTATTTCAGGCGTCATTTCACCAAGTTCCCACATATTCTATGGCTATTTAATTCAATTAAATAGTCTAGTCTAGGAGTCACATGAGGTCTATGCTCCTCTATAGGACAAAGTTATTTTAACACACTTCTCGGGTGGTCTCAGAGTGGTATGAAATCCGACCTTTAATAAACATTGTCTGTGTAGTCTTTGCAGTTAATATATACCTTCACATCGTCAACTTGATGACACCACCTCTGGAAATGCCCTCTCCCCTTGAGTATCTTCCTCTGTGGCCCCTAATGACTCAGGAGCCACTATGAGCCCCTCAAATTAAACCCAGCGTGGATCCTACGTTTTTATCATGCATTTGCACATCTTTGTCAGGCTTTTCCAGTGGTTTAATATAGACTGCGACCTTGGATTCTGTCCCCTTGAGATGACTCTGAGGAGGTTGAACATAGAAAATTACAGCTTACAGTACACTGAGACTCATCACATAAGAGATCTGGGACCTGGGATGTTTAAGAACGAACTGATGTGTCTCTTCTTGTGTCATTTAACAGTGTCACAGTGTTTTCTGTTCTCAGGAACTAGCATGCTGTGACCATTTCTCTCTCTCTCTCTCTTTCTCTCTCTCTCTCTCTCTCTCTCTCTCTCTCTCTCTCTTTTTTATCTCTCACTCTCTCTCTCTGTTCTCTATCTCTCTGTCTTTCTCCGTTCTCTATCTCTCTCTCTTTATGTCTCTCTCTGTCTTTCTCTCTTCGAGGACCCATTAGACAAAAACTACAGAAGAATCTGACATCTGACTTAATTTGTGGTAGCTCGCTAGCTTACTAACTGACAGACTGGCCAGAAACATCCCATATTGTCTACTGTCAGTCTATGAACTGGGGCGTTATTACAAAATCTTTGTCCCATATTAAACCTGGTTGCCCATTCAGTGTGCCGTGCAGTGGAATGCCATGCCTGAATCATGCTCGGCCCACACAGTGTACATCAATGCCCACCTCAGTCACAGATATCAGCCCGATCTGGCACACGTGACAAGAGGTATAAATCAGACATGAAAACACTTGGAGAAGAAGCCATGTTCCCCCGCTTTGACAATGGAGTCTGGATGGATGCGTTTGTCAAGCACTTCCTGGTACAGTTTTCATTATTTTCTACAGCAATGTAAATACAATTTGCCTACAATCAAGAGAAGCAAAGAAGAGCCCTTGGGTCATGTTCATAAGGGACTAAACAGAAGAAAACAGACTGAAAAAGTAACTATTGTGCTTGTCCAATAAAATAACGCTTGTTTTTTTGTTTTCTGTTGTAAAACGTTTTAAAAGTGTTCCATTACGTGCTGTAATGAACACAACCCTCATAACAAATCAAATAGAATTGAACACAACCCTGTTAGGGACATGAATGCTGCATAAGCTCCTCTATATTGGTCCCTATAAAAGCACTCTTGAGAGCAAGGACATCCTGGCCCTTTAGACCAAATGGCAACTTTCCTCCAAGTTTTTCACTTCTTTACCCTTAAGTCCCCTGTAACTTTGACCACATCAATATTTCACACAAGTGACAAACTTACAAGAGGCTTTGGGCCATATGCCAAGGAAAAGGAGGGGAAAGAGCAAAGGATGCAAATGGAAGACAATCAAACAGCAAAGGGTTTGATAGCGCCAGACGGTTAGTGTGGTGAAGCCATAGACATTAAAACCAGAAGAGAGCAGCGCTGACGTCATCCACATATTGGCACCAAACTATCGCTAAGGATCATGGTGAAAGTGGCCGTAACTAGCAAAGGATCATGGGTGATGTAATCGTTTTCATCCTGCCTGAACCACGGTGCGTTGTTTAAGGCACTCCCGAGTGCGGATAGGGTGTTCACACCAGTCCAAGCCAATTGAACTAAGTGGGTAAACGCAGCAGAGTTCGGTAAAACCGCACCAAACCATTTTGGTGTGAAAGCCCCCTAAGTGTCCATTCAACTATATTCACCCCAACTCTACTCTCTTTCAAACTGCGTCTACCCTGTAGGCTGATATACAGAAAAAAGGGTTTTTCAACTGTCCCCGTAGTAGAATCCTTTTTGGTTCCAGGTACAACCCTTTTTGGTTCCAGGTAGAACCCTTTAGGGGTTAATGTAGAGCCCTCTGTGTAAAGGGTTCTACATGGACCCTAAATGGTTTCTACATGGAACCAAAAGGGTTCTACCTGGAACCATAACGGGTTCTTCAAAGGGTTCTCCTATGGGGGCTAAGAGTGTAGCCCAAAAATACAAATTGGCCACATGAGAATCTCTGGTATTTTAACAGAATTCTTAAGCTATTTTTGCGCATTTTGATCTTGACTAGGGTGGCAAAATTGCTGGGACCGGGGCTGCAAAGCATGCTGTGTCACACACCTAAAATAGCATTGAGGGACTGTGGTTGGGTTTGGGACCAGTTCTTGCGGGAGTGGGTGGGAGTCGGACACGAAGTCGACAGGAGCGGAGGGGCCTGGTATGAAAAGCAGCGAGAGTGGGAGGGAACGGGATGAAGAAAACAGTCCCGAGCAGAACTCTACATGGACGCACTCACACTTACACGCATTAACATAACCATATACACACCAACAACCCTCAGTCTCAACATACATCGTGTGACACGGGAGGCATCTGCCCAACATACAACCACATACAACCACTCTTGAATCACAAATGCCAGCTCTCTCTACTCCTCAGGGCATTGGCTTTCAATACAATGTGTGATTGCATTGCACTTTCCAGTCACCAATCTTTTTCACACACACCTCTCACCGTTAGCCACTAAAAGCCTTTCACATCTTTAACCACTAACACTGCACGGTGTGGAGAGCATTCAGCCACTTTACACACACACAGCAAATACTGTGTGACACACCACTCATCACGTCGACACTGCCTGTCCTTCCTTGAGCCTTTGGGTCACTCAGGGAAAAGACTAGACAGATACAGTTGAAGTCGGAAGTTTACATACACCTTAGCCAACTACATTTAAGCTCAGTTTTTCACAATTCCTGACATTTAATCCTCGTACAAATTCCCTGTCTTAGGTCAGTTAGGATCACCACTTTATTTTAAGAATGTGAAATGTCAGAATAATAGTTGAAATAATTATTTATTTCAGCTTTTATTTATTTCATCACATTCCCAGTGGGTCAGAAGTTTACATACGCTCAATTAGTTTTAGGTAGCATTGCCTTTAAAGTTGGGTGAATTTTGGCCCATTTCTTCTGACAGAGCAGCTGGAACTGAGTCAGGTTTGTAGGCCTCCTTGCTCGCACACGCTTTTTCAGCTCTGCCGACAAATTTTCTATAGGATTGAGGTCAGAGCTTTGTCATGGCCGCTCCAATACCTTGACTTTGTTGTCCTTAAGACATTTTGCCAGAACTTTGGAAATATGCTTGGTGTCAAGGAAGATCTATTTGTGACCAAGCTTTAACTTCCTGACTGATGTCTTGAGATGTTGCTTCAATATATCCACATAATTTTCCTACCTCATGAAGCCATCTATCTTGTGAAGTGCACCAGTCCCTCCTGCAGCAAAGCATCCCCACAACATGATGCTGCCACCCGTGCTTCACGGTTGGGATGGTGTTCTTCGGCTTGCAAGTCTCCCCTTTTTCCTGCAAACATAGCGATGGTCACTATGGCCAAACAGTTCTATTTTTGTTTCATCAGACCAGAGGACATTTCTCCAAAAAGTATGATCTTTGTCCCCATGTGCAGTTGCAAACCGTAGTCTGGCATTTTATGGCGGTTTTGGAGCAGTGGCTTCTTCCTTGCTGAGTGGCAGGTTATGTCAATATAGGACTCGTTTTACTGTGGATACAGATACTTTTGTACCTGTTTCCTCCAGCATCTTCACAAGGTCCTTTGCTGTTGTTCTGGGATAGATTTGCACTTTTATGCACCAAAGTACGTTCATCTCTAGGAGACAGAACGCGTCTCCTTCCTGAGCGGTATGACGGCTGCGTGGTCCCATGGTGTTTATACTTGTATACTATTATTTGTACAGATGAACATGGTACCTTCAGGCGTTTGGAAATTGCTCCCAAGGATGAACTAGACTTGTGGAGGTCTACAATTGTTTTTCCTGAGGTCTTGGATGATTTATTTTGATTTTCCCATGATGTCAAGCAAAGAGGCACTGAGTTTGAAGGTGGGCCTTGAAATACATCCACAGGTACACCTCCAATTGACTCAAATTACATAAATTAGCCTATCAGAAGCTAAGACATAATTTTCAGGAAATTTACAAGCTGTTTAAAGGCAGCTTTAACTTAGTGTATGTAAACTTCTGACCCACTACAATTGTGATACAGTGAATTATAAGTGAAGTAATCTATCTGTAAACAATTGTTGGAAAAATTACTTATGTCATGCACAATGTAGATGTCCTAACCAACTTGCCAAAACTAGAGTTTGTTAACAAGAAATTTGGGGAGTGGTTGAAAAACGAGTTTTAAGGACTCCAACCTAAGTGTATGTAAACTTCCGACTTCAACTGTAGATAGATAGATAAATGTAGAGATAGAACTATAATAGTGCTAATATAGCTGTAGAAATAAGTAGAAAGAAAAAGAGAAAAAAGGTAAACTTATGTCCATAGTGTGAGCTCCATCCCCAGGGTTAACACTATGCAATTAACAGCATGTCCTCCAGCAACTTCCCCAGCACCTCTCTGGAGGCCAGGTAATTGGTCACCCCAAAATAGGAGGAACACATCACAAAGTAAGGACAGGAAAAATGAGGTGATTCATTTGCAGGAGGAGGAGGTCGATGGCGACGGTAATTCACGGGTCGTCGGTGGAATAACATTTTCCTTATTCCCTTGGCCTTCGCTCGCCGCGCTGGCCTCGCTCTGTGATTGCCTTGGTGTTCACCTCGTAACCGGCGGAGGGAGGTCAGCGATTGAAAGGAGCTGCCGTGGCATTGTGGAGGCTTGGAAGCATGCATAGCTTAATTAGAGGAATGCATGAGAGACCCAAGGACCCCGACTCTCTGCCAAACATCTCCACAACTTCTCCCCTGTGGATAGAGAACATTCCCAGAACGTTCCCCCAGGACAGTCAGGACCAAGCTAGTGCTCAGACACGGTAAGGTCAAGGGGAATGCTTGAAGAGACTGTTGTGTGACTCTGGTTTGCTTATGGATGGAGTGCAAATAGCTGTTTATGTCTATGTGTTATGTGTCATAGAGGTCCTATCTCAATGGGAATACCTGGGTTGGGTAAAGGTTAAGCACACAAACAGTTGCTGTGAAATCAATGTGGTATTGCACCATATCTTTTTTTGAAAGGAGTCCATAATAAAGCCAAAATCTATCTATATTTTGAATCCCTTTACAGTATGAAACCCTTGAGATGCATCATCTAATATTCAAGAAGTCTTGTACATTAAACAGGCAAACATCAAAAACATAATCTATAGTCCAATTCTAACCTTTAACCCCTTCTGAACCTCTGTAGCATCAACAAGATTGACAGCCGACAGATGGTGATCTTGTACTTCTTATTTATTTGTTGTTCAGGAAAAACACCTTTAGCAGGGCTTAACCACAGGGGTCACAGAGACCCAGTTCGGTCTGCCTTCCTAGTGGCCAATTCACTTCCCAAACCCACCAACAGGAGGTCACGTCCCAACACACACACACACACACACACACACACACACACACACACACAAACACACACACACACACACACACACACACACACACACACACACACACACACACACACACACACACACTGCTCTCTAAATAAAGGTAGACGTGGGTTTGTATTGTTGTTGTCTTGTCCTTGATTTCTCAAAGATCATCTCCTATGTTTAGATAGATAGGAACTAAATTTAGTCTCCTATATTTGTACTATCATGGTAGCTGATGTTTAGATGCCTTACCACCTTTATTTTTAGAACATCTTAGAGTTTTTAGTTGTAAATGACTCATACACATTGGAAATACATTTTACATTAGCACAGTGTGTGCATATAAATGATTTTACAAAAGTTGCCCTCAGGCAACCGTTTCACTATATCCTTTAAAACAACTGACCTCACGAAAGAACAGACTCTGGTGTACTGCACCAGGCAGACTCACTGTATTCCCTCCAACTGTCAGGAGCAACCGAATAATAAACCATTACAAATAACTAATTAGCAGTCGTTTCAAATGAAAGTCAATGCAGGTCACACACACTCACACAGCCCTCATAACCTTGCACTGCATTCAGATACGAGAGTGTGAGTGTGTTGTGGATGACATCCAAAACAGAGCGGGGAGGAGATGGAGTCAGATACACCAGCCATAGTGTCTAATAATTATAAATCTGTTCCTCTGTGGTGTTAATTAGGGGCCCAAACCCTTCCATGATGCCCCAGGAATAATGCATGATGAGCGGGGGAAGGGGGAAAGGCGACCAGGGCCAGTTCCTGAGGAGTGAGGAGGGACGGTGCGCTAGCTGTCAGTTTGAGGGGTTGAGATGCTCTTTGGTTTCCCTGCATCCCACGCATCCCAATGACAGAGGGGAGAGAGGAGTTCTTCCCCAGAGTCTCTGCATTAATGAAGATGTGACAGTCATAGTCCGTGACTAGTAGAAAGAGGGAGGAGAAGGAAGAGAGAATGCTTGTGGAATGTAAAAGAGAATAGATGGAGGTAAGAAAGCGAGTGACAGAGAAAGAGAAAAGTGAGTGGCCTGGAAGACTGAAAGGAAATGCATGAGAGATGGCCAGACAGAAGTGCTGTAGTTCTTCTGATGTGCCAGTTACCTCAACTTTATTCAAGCAGTCCTAGACACACACAACTACACACACAACTACACTCACAACTACACTCACAACAAAAGTGCCATGACTAAGTGTGTCTATAAACATACCAATGAATCACCTTCTTCCTCTATCATAATACGCCGAATGCCGGTATGTTGTTTGTTGACAACAATTGGAGGAGACACATCACAGTGGAGACACACTTCATAAACATCAATCCCAGAATCCTCCCTGTTCTATGTCACTGGTCTTCAGACAGACAGTCTTGTTGCTATGAACCAACCTATCCATTTCAAAACATAAAGGTGCGAAAAACGTTTTTGGGGGGGTTCAGAGAGTAGGACTCACCAGAGAGCTGGTGTAGGAGGGGTCAGAGGTATCGTCCTGAAGGTAGCGCGAAAGTCCAAAGTCGGACACCTTGCAGACCAGGTTGCTGTTGACCAGGATGTTGCGGGCAGCCAAGTCTCTATGGACGTAGTTCATCTCAGAGAGGTACTTCATGCCCGCCGAGATGCCCCTCATCATGCCCACCAGCTGGATTACAGTGAACTGACCGTCGTTTTGCTGCAGGAGACATGGGGAGAGGTAGAGGGGGATTATCAGCACCATGAAATTAAACTTGTCATCTACAGGCCAATCTGCAGGCCTTTCAGCTGAGATGTCGACAGTAAACAAGCCATACTTCAATGAATTCTACACTATTTCAAAGCATTAGGCATGAAGATGTTCAGACAGGACACGGTTCTATTTGATTGCATGTTTCTACTTGATTGAAATGCAATTGATTTAAAAACCGCAACAACATGACACTAACACAAGCACAATTTGCATGCTATGCTACAGATGTTGTGTGAGTGTCAGATTGTATAGAGACCATGCCTAGCCAACACTGTTCTGACACGAAGAGGCTGTGTTTCAAATTCCTTCCACGTCCTCTGCGATCTCATTCCCAGAATAGAAAAGCCTACGGACGCATCCGTGTCACCACAGTCAGGAAGTAAGGGCACACTTTTGTACAAGATCTGCCGTCACACCTACAGTACGTACAATATTCCATACACACAGGGTGTGACAAACAGCCTAACCTGCTGCCTATCTATCTCTATGCGACCCACTTCTCCAACACAGCAAACTAGTTGTTTCTGAGTCTGTGATGGAATCGTCAAGCCTTTACACTTAAAGTGATTTGATTTTAGATTTTTACTTTCACGCTGCACTCTTAGAAACAAGGTGCTATCTAGAACCTAAAAGGGTTCTTCGGGTGTCCCCATAGGAGAACCCTTTGACTAACCCTTTTTGGTTCCAGGTAGAACCCTTTTGGGTCCAATGTAGAACCCTTTCCTCAAAGGGTTCTACCTGGAACCAAAAAAGGTTCTACCTGGAAGCAAAAATGGTTATCCTATGGGGACAGCTGAAGAACACTTTTGGAACCCTTTTCTTCTAAGAGTGTATCACACTATCGACACAGTCCCAGACAGCCCTTGTATTGCATATCATTTCCTATTTTACATCAAAAGGAGGGGGATGGAATTCATTTTGATTCCCAAATTGGATTACTCAAACACGATCCTATCAAAACGAGTGGTTAGAGGATGTTTCTAGTGAAAATTGCACATCGTACATCACTGTTGGTAACACTCACACATGGGGGAGCTCTCTCTCTCTCCCCCCAACCCCTTCCTAGTTCCTCCCTGTGTCTCCAATGCTCAGAGGAGCTTTGACACACACTAACAAATAAGAGGGTAAGATCGATGGGAACATAAGACGGATGTGGCGGCTAGCAAAGCCAACTTCAAAGGGTCCCTTTAAACCAGCATTAGAACAAAGTAGAGTAGAAAACCAATCCACGAGATGGAGGGAGGGAAGGAAGAAGGGAAGGAGAGAAAAAAATAAGGGTTGAATATTGATTAAGCTGTACACTCGCTCGTTCCGTCCAAACTACAAAAGAGCGAGGGGATAGTCCATTAAGAGCTTGGGGCATGAGTGGAGAAATTAAACGAGGAGGACATAAGTTGGCTATTTCAGGAAGTCTTTGATGAGGGGAGGGTGGAATTGGGTTCAGTACATTTTCAAATCTACAATGACTGTGCTCTGTAAGCCTAAGCCCTGTTGCGGGCTGACAAATGTACATTACATTGCCCATATATCATCAGCTGTAACTCATATTGGTTTTATCAGGCCACAAACATGCTGCAATGAACCAGTGCAGTCTTAGTGCAACATACACCGAGTATGCCAAAAGTTAGGAACACTTCCTAATATTGAGTTGCAAACTCCCCCTACACACACACACACACACACACACACACACACACACACACACACACACACACACACACACACACACACACACACACACACACACACACACACACACACACACAGGGATGCTGGCCCATGTTGACACCAATGGGAAAGGAAAGCGGGATACCTAGTCAGTTGTACAACTGAATGCATTCAACTGAAATGTGTCTTACGCATTTAACCCAACCCCTCTGAGGTGCGGGGGGCTGCCTTAATCGACATCCACGTCTTCGGCGCCCAGGGAACAGCGGGGTTAACTGCCTTGCTCAAGGGCAGAACATATTTTTACCTTGTCAGCTCTGGGATTCGATCCAGCAACCTTTCGGTTACTGGCCCAATGCTTTAATGCTTCCCACAGTTGTGTCAAGATGGCTGGATGTCCTTTGGGTGGTGGACCATCCTTGATACACACGGGAAGGGAGACTGTTGAGTGTCAAAAACCCAGCATAGTTGCAGTTCTTGACACAAACCAGTGTGCCTGGCATCTACTACCAAGCCCCGTTTGTCTTGCCCATTCACCCTCTGAACGGCACACATTCAAAATCCATGTCTATATTGTATCAAGGCTGAAAAATCCTTGATTTAATCTGTCTCCTCCAATCTACCCTGATTGAAGTGGATTTACCAGGTGACATCAATAAGGGATCATAGCTTTCACCTGGATTCACCTGGTCAGTCTGTCATTGAAAGAGCAGGTGTTCTTAATGTTTTGTACACTCAGTGTATATCATCATACTGTATAATACATATTAAGTGAACGGAAAAAACATGTAAATAAACTATTACCACAGTCCCATTTACTATAAGAAACTATTAAAAAGAGGTGGTAAGCAGTGTTTATAAATGATTAATAAGGCACAGTGGAGTGAACACCATCCATATTCCTGGGTCTATACTCATTAAGTGTTTTAGATTGGGAGTGCTGATCTAGGAGCAGTTTAGCCTTTTAAATCATGTTGAATAAGATTTCATGGGACAGGGGGACCAGCTGATCGTGGAGCAGCTCTCATAATCTAAGGCACTTGATACACACACGTTCCATAACTCACCCTCAGGAAGGAATCGAGGGCCCCATTCTCCATAAACTCTGTGACGATCATGACTGGCCGACTCTTGGTGACCACGCCCTCCAGTCTGATGATGTTGGGGTGGTCGAACTGTCCCATGATTGACGCCTCAGACAGGAAGTCCCGCCTCTGCTTCTCCACGTATCCTGCCTTCAGGGTCTTGATGGCTACGTAGATCTCCCTCTTGCCTGGCAGCTTCAGACGCCCCTTGTACACCTCACCAAACTCACCTGGGGGAAGGAGAGGTGTGGTGTGTGGTTATAGGGCTGGATCAACAGTCTAGAGAGATCAAGTCAATATTAGACCTTGAGATGTCGGTAAATATAAATCCATTTGATCGCGCTAGTGCAATACTTCAAATCTGGCTCGAGAGGGACCAGGGACCCTATTTGACCAGGGACCCTATACAACATGTATGATGGACCAGAGTTAACAAGCAGAAGATAGTTAGACCTTTGTGTTTTCAATAATCAAAAGTAATTGTCTCATTTGAGATCAACAGTGGGGCTATCTTGTTGAACAGCAGCTCAGAATCTGGGGAGGGCATTCATGAATGGAAACTACAAGAATAACAACACAACAAATTCACAGTAAATATCTACTATTTCCATTCCTTGATTCCTCATCATCCTCTCGGCATCCTGCGGAGATCCCACACCACCGAATAAACAAAAAACGGAAATCTGTAATTAACAAACCCCCATTCCTCTATCCTTTCCTTCATCCCACTCCTCCATCTCCTCCCCCTATCCTTTCTCGGTTCCTCTCGCCTATCATGCAGTGTGTCTCAGCCAGACCACCGGAGGCTACTCCAGTCCTTGTCTCATTAGCCTGCTGTTATTTAACTCTTTGTATGAATCAACACCAATGAGCATGTCCCCATACAGTCAAGAAGGTCTGGCAAGGCCCATCGAGGGAGGGCATGTCCCCAGAGAGAGAGAGGAAGAGAGCTGGAAGGGAGAGAGGGAGGGAGTTAGGAAGGGAGAGAGGGAGGGAGAGAGGGAGGGAGGTGGGAGAGAGAGAAGGAAATAGAGATAGGGAGATAGACAAAGCAAAAAAGAGAGAGAGCTTGGTACAGGGACTGGGATGCTATAGGCTAAAGATATTTCTGCATCCCACCAACCTGCCCACGCACAAAGAAACACACATCCATCCACATTTACCTGCGCCAATGACTTCTTCGATCTTGACAGTGGAGACGTCGATCTCCTTGGCGAACTCCCGGACGGCCTCGTTAGGGTCCTCATAAGTGAAGGGGTCGATGTAGATCTTCATCCCCGGAGAGCCTGAGAAGTGGGTCGGGCAGCCCATTGGGGAGGGGCAGTTAGACATGTCGGCTCTCAGGGAGAGCTCTAGAACCAATCAGAGTGGATATGAACAATCAGTGAGAGTGCAGAATCTTTTGTGTTTTTGGTGGTGAAATGGGCTGTGGGTGGACATTGAATTCATATGTCCATGTAGTATGTATGTAACAGCATAGTGCAATGAAAAAGGTAGCTGTGCTGTAATACAACCTCTCATAAGGTATCAATGCATTAGAATGATGCTTCCATCAGGGTTAGAAGCGGTTCAGGGAACAGAACTAAAATACAGAAAATATTTTTTCAATGAAAGTGATCCATACTATATCGGAACAGAACCATCATTTTAAAAGTATGGGAACTAGTTAATAACATTATTTTATGTTCAAGGCATTTTTTTCTAGTTGAACAAAAAAAAACGCAACAAAGCGCCTATGAAAAACACTTCACTCAGTCACTCAGAAACGTATTCCAGGGTCCGCCTGCAAACTGAAAGTGTTTGCCAGTGTGTGTGTTTAGGCTACCTGCCCCTCCACCACCGAAGCATAGTCTACTGTACTGATGTTACCATAGTCTACTGTACTGATGTTACCATAGTCTACTGTCCTGATGTTACCATAGTCTACTGTACTGATGTTACCATAGTCTACTGTCCTGACGTTACCATAGTCTACTGTACTGATGTTACCATAGTCTACTGTACTGATGTTACCATAGTCTACTGTACTGATGTTACCATAGGCTACTGTACTGATGTTACCATAGTCTACTGTACTGACGTTACCATAGGCTACTGTACTGATGTTACCATAGTCTACTGTCCTGATGTTACCATAGTCTACTGTACTGATGTTACCATAGTCTACTGTACTGATGTTACCATAGTCTACTGTACTGACGTTACCATAGTCTACTGTACTGATGTTACCATAGTCTACTGTCCTGATGTTACCATAGTCTACTGTCCTGATGTTACCATAGTCTACTGTACTGATGTTACCATAGTCTACTGTACTGATGTTACCATAGTCTACTGTACTGACGTTACCATAGTCTACTGTACTGATGTTACCATAGGCTACTGTACAGATGTTACCATAGTCTACTGTACTGACGTTACCATAGTCTACTGTACTGATGTTACCATAGGCTACTGTACAGATGTTACCATAGTCTACTGTACAGATGTTACCATAGTCTACTGTACTGATGTTACCATAGTCTACTGTACTGATGATACCATAGTCTACTGTCCTGACGTTTCCATAGTCTACTGTACTGATGTTACCATAGTCTACTGTACTGACGTTACCATAGGCTACTGTACTGATGTTAGCATAGGCTACTGTACTGACGTTACCATAGTCTACTGTACTGACGTTAGCATAGTCTACTGTACTGATGTTACCATAGTCTACTGTACTGATGTTAGCATAGGCTACTGTACTGACGTTACCATAGTCTACTGTACTGACGTTAGCATAGTCTACTGTACTGATGTTACCATAGTCTACTGTACTGATGTTACCATAGGCTACTGTACTGATGTTAGCATAGTCTACTGTACTGACGTTAGCATAGTCTACTGTACTGATGTTACCATAGTCTACTGTACTGACGTTACCATAGGCTACTGTACTGATGTTAGCATAGGCTACTGTACTGACGTTACCATAGTCTACTGTACTGATGTTACCATAGTCTACTGTACTGATGAATACTGTACTGACGTTACCATAGTCTACTGTACTGATGTTACCATAGGCTACTGTACTGATGTTAGCATAGTCTACTGTACTGATGTTACCATAGTCTACTGTACTGATGTTACCATAGTCTACTGTACTGATGTTAGCATAGTCTACTGTACTGATGTTACCATAGTCTACTGTCCTGATGAATACTGTACTGACGTTACCATAGTCTACTGTACTGATGTTACCATAGGCTACTGTACTGATGTTAGCATAGTCTACTGTACTGATGTTACCATAGTCTACTGTACTGATGTTACCATAGTCTACTGTACTGATGTTAGCATAGTCTACTGTACTGATGTTACCATAGTCTACTGTACTGACGTTACCATAGTCTACTGTACTGATGTTACCATAGTCTACTGTACTGATGTTAGCATAGGCTACTGTACTGATGTTAGCATAGGCTACTGTACTGACGTTACCATAGTCTACTGTACTGATGTTACCATAGTCTACTGTACTGATGTTACCATAGTCTACTGTACTGATGTTACCATAGTCTACTGTCCTGACGTTACCATAGTCTACTGTACTGATGTTACCATAGGCTACTGTACTGATGGCTACTGTACTGACGTTACCATAGTCTACTGTACTGACGTTACCATAGTCTACTGTACTGATGTTACCATAGGCTACTGTACTGATGTTAGAATAGGCTACTGTACTGACGTTACCATAGTCTACTGTACTGATGTTACCATAGTCTACTGTACTGATGTTACCATAGTCTACTGTCCTGACGTTACCATAGTCTACTGTACTGACGTTACCATAGGCTACTGTACTGACGTTACCATAGTCTACTGTACTGATGTTACCATAGGCTACTGTACAGATGTTACCATAGTCTACTGTACTGACGTTACCATAGTCTACTGTACTGATGTTACCATAGGCTACTGTACAGATGTTACCATAGTCTACTGTACAGATGTTACCATAGTCTACTGTACTGATGTTACCATAGTCTACTGTACTGATGATACCATAGTCTACTGTCCTGACGTTTCCATAGTCTACTGTACTGATGTTACCATAGTCTACTGTACTGACGTTACCATAGGCTACTGTACTGATGTTAGCATAGGCTACTGTACTGACGTTACCATAGTCTACTGTACTGACGTTAGCATAGTCTACTGTACTGATGTTACCATAGTCTACTGTACTGATGTTAGCATAGGCTACTGTACTGACGTTACCATAGTCTACTGTACTGACGTTAGCATAGTCTACTGTACTGATGTTACCATAGTCTACTGTACTGATGTTACCATAGGCTACTGTACTGATGTTAGCATAGTCTACTGTACTGACGTTAGCATAGTCTACTGTACTGATGTTACCATAGTCTACTGTACTGACGTTACCATAGGCTACTGTACTGATGTTAGCATAGGCTACTGTACTGACGTTACCATAGTCTACTGTACTGATGTTACCATAGTCTACTGTACTGATGAATACTGTACTGACGTTACCATAGTCTACTGTACTGATGTTACCATAGGCTACTGTACTGATGTTAGCATAGTCTACTGTACTGATGTTACCATAGTCTACTGTACTGATGTTACCATAGTCTACTGTACTGATGTTAGCATAGTCTACTGTACTGATGTTACCATAGTCTACTGTCCTGATGAATACTGTACTGACGTTACCATAGTCTACTGTACTGATGTTACCATAGGCTACTGTACTGATGTTAGCATAGTCTACTGTACTGATGTTACCATAGTCTACTGTACTGATGTTACCATAGTCTACTGTACTGATGTTAGCATAGTCTACTGTACTGATGTTACCATAGTCTACTGTACTGACGTTACCATAGTCTACTGTACTGATGTTACCATAGTCTACTGTACTGATGTTAGCATAGGCTACTGTACTGATGTTAGCATAGGCTACTGTACTGACGTTACCATAGTCTACTGTACTGATGTTACCATAGTCTACTGTACTGATGTTACCATAGTCTACTGTACTGATGTTACCATAGTCTACTGTCCTGACGTTACCATAGTCTACTGTACTGATGTTACCATAGGCTACTGTACTGATGGCTACTGTACTGACGTTACCATAGTCTACTGTACTGACGTTACCATAGTCTACTGTACTGATGTTACCATAGGCTACTGTACTGATGTTAGAATAGGCTACTGTACTGACGTTACCATAGTCTACTGTACTGATGTTACCATAGTCTACTGTACTGATGTTACCATAGTCTACTGTCCTGACGTTACCATAGTCTACTGTACTGATGTTACCATAGTCTACTGTACTGATGTTACCATAGGGTACTGTACTGATGTTAGCATAGGCTACTGTACTGACGTTACCATAGTCTACTGTACTGATGTTACCATAGGCTACTGTACTGATGGCTACTGTACTGACGTTACCATAGTCTACTGTACTGATGTTACCATAGTCTACTGTACTGACGTTACCATAGTCTACTGTACTGAAGTTACCATAGGCTACTGTACTGATGGCTACTGTACTGACGTTACCATAGTCTACTGTACTGATGTTACCATAGTCTACTGTACTGACGTTACCATAGTCTACTGTACTGATGTTACCATAGTCTACTGTACTGACGTTACCATAGTCTACTGTACTGATGTTACCATAGTCTACTGTACTGACGTTACCATAGTCTACTGTACTGCCGTTACCATAGTCTACTGTACTGATGGCTACTGTACTGACGTTACCATAGTCTACTGTACTGATGTTACCATAGTCTACTGTACTGATGTTACCATAGTCTACTGTCCTGATGTTACCATAGTCTACTGTACTGATGTTACCATAGTCTACTGTACTGATGTTACCATAGTCTACTGTACTGATGAATACTGTACTGATGTTACCATAGTCTACTGTACCAATGTTACCATAGTCTACTCTACTGACGTTACCATAGTCTACTGTACAGATGTTACCATAGTCTACTGTACTGATGTTACCATAGTCTACTGTACAGATGTTACCATAGTCTACTGTACTGATGTTACCATAGTCTACTGTACTGATGAATACTGTACTGACGTTACCATAGTCTACTGTACCAATGTTACCATAGTTTACTGTCCTGACGTTACCATAGTCTACTGTACTGACGTTACCATAGGCTACTGTACTGATGGCTACTGTACTGATGTTACCATAGTCTACTGTACTGACGTTACCATAGTCTACTGTACTGACGTTACCATAGTCTACTGTACCGATGTTACCATAGTCTACTGTCCTGACGTTACCATAGTCTACTGTCCTGATGTTACCATAGGCTACTGTACTGATGGCTACTGTACTGACGTTACCATAGGCTACTGTACTGATGAATACTGTACTGACGTTACCATAGTCTACTGTACTGACGTTACCATAGGCTACTGTACTGACATTACCATAGTCTACTGTCCTGATGTTACCATAGTCTACTGTCCTGACGTTACCATAGTCTACTGTACTGATGATACCATAGTTTACTGTCCTGACGTTACCATAGTCTACTGTACTGACATTACCATAGTCTACTGTCCTGACGTTTCCATAGTCTACTGTACTGATGTTACCATAGTCTACTGTCCTGACGTTACCATAGTCTACTGTACTGATGTTACCATAGTCTACTGTACTGAAGTTACCATAGTCTACTGTTCTGATGTTACCATAGTCTACTGTACTGACGTTACCATAGGCTACTGTACTGACATTACCATAGTCTACTGTCCTGACGTTACCATAGTCTACTGTACTGGCGTTACCATAGGCTACTGTACTGACATTACCATAGTCTACTGTACTGGTGTTACCATAGTATACTGTACTGATGTTACCATAGTCTACTGTCCTGTTGAATACTGTACTGACGTTACCATAGTCTACTGTACTGATGTCACCATAGTCTACTGTACTGATGTTACCATAGTCTACTGTACTGATGTTACCATAGTCTACTGTACTGATGTTACCATAGGCTACTGTACTGATGTTACCATAGTCTACTGTACTGATGTTACCATAGTCTACTGTACTGATGTTACCATAGGCTACTGTACTGATGTTACCATAGTCTACTGTACTGATGTTACCATAGTCTACTGTCCTGACGTTACCATAGTCTACTGTACTGATGTTACCATAGTCTACTGTACTGACGTTACACGCATGATTCAGAAGATAGGGAGAGAGATTTTTAATTAGCTAGAGAAGAATGGATCAACTTTTTCATTGCTATCTAAGGATACTATAAACCTTGAAATTCACATTGGATTTATTAACTACAAAAAGGTAATACAGTATGTTTTCATCCTGGTGCCGCTCAGCACACACAAGCTTGTTAGCTAGCGGACTCAAAAGACATTCAAAGTTCCTCCATAGAAGTTGCCCCTCCTAGATATAATTCAAATAATTCAGATAATGCATGTCACAACAAGATGCCAGAGCTTCAAGCCTCCTTCTCAACCCTCTCCTGCTCTCTCCCCACCCGCATTATTTCAGTCGAACCTTGTGCCAAAGGCTACTTTTGTCTGTCCATCACGCATGTAAACAACTAGCCTGCCTGCTCTGTCTGCTCTGATTGGTGAAGTAATTTAATGAGCTAAATGTAAACAACTGTTGATTTCACAAGTAAAAAAATAAACACAAAGGAACAATATAAACCGGTAAACATGTTTGGCTTGAACCGGTTCAGAACTTTATTTTGCTGGTCGGAACACGGGACGAAACAAAAAAAATAGTGGTTCTGATTGGAAAAAATAATTTTGGTTCCAACCCCTGGTTTCCAGGCCTCTTGTCTTTGGGTGTAGGCAAACAAGCAAGCCTGTGTGAATGGATTTGAATTATAGTAATGTACACAAGTCTATTAGGGCTCCTGTTTTCTCCCAGGAACAAGCACTCCTCCACAGCAGACACTAATAAAATAGCGTTTTGATGAATCCGTTTTATTCAACAGTAAACATCAAAGAGCCAGGAGAAAGAGAGAGAGACAGAATGAGAGAGAGACGGAGAAACAGAAAGAGCTTTTTTCTTTCCTCTCTCACTCCCTTCCTCTCTGCCCTGTGATCACAGAGGAACCAATTTCCCCACCATCTCTCCCCATAGATGCTCATAAACTGATAAAACCGCCTCGCTAACCAACGGCTCTAAGCGCCAGCGACAGATAGGTGAGTACAGTTCACTGTCTGGGGATGTCTGGGAATGGAGAAACACTTGTTTCTGAGGCAGATGAGATGGCTTGTGGGTAGTCAAAATCATATTCAACACATGAATTGACAACATAGAATATACGCCTAAAATCGCAACCTATCCACTATGTCATGCACTAAATTTGACTAGAGCCACATAGGGCAGTCACATACTAGTGCTCTGGTCAAAAGTGGTGCACTATATAGGGAATAGGGCGTCATGTGAGAGGCAACTACAGACAGATTCAAACACACATCCTATTACTTCAGAGAGCAAATTCTCTCAATGACATTGATTAGCACTCTCAGACTGGTTTTGCAATATGGCACCAGGGTTGAAATAAACCCATCGTCTCCTCATGAACCTCATTCATCTACATGACATGCAGCACCTAGGCTGAGCAGAGTCAAGTGGCGGAGGGCTGAGAAGGGGATAGGAAGGATAGGATCTCTATTCAAGGAGGGGATCAAGGTACCTTGTACCTTACATATAGGTCTTGAATGAAAGCTCAGACTGGCTAGCACACTAATTACCTTGAAGCCTGTCTCTGTGGATGTAATTGCTGATTAGAGACTCCATGGAGACTGGATTACAGATAATCCATGAGAGGGTTTGGAGTTCTGCATTCTATAATGGCATTATGAACGTGTGTGCATGCGTGTGACTGAAACGCAGCTTAGGAATCTCAGGCCTGGGAACATAGGCATGCACACACACACACACAAACTTGCATCCCATTGCCTTTTTCCATATTCCACAGACCCATGCCCACTTTCATGTATAATTTAAATAGCAAACAGTTTATCAGTTGTTTGTGTGGGCCAAAGCACATCCAAACCACCGGGTCTATTTTTACCCAGCTATAAAACAACAAAGTCCATTGGGTGAGGGAAAGAGGGGGTGGAGAGAGAGAGAAAGATCCCCTATAACCAATAGCTCATGGCACAGATTTGGTCCTGAAGTATACACACCTAAACTAATCTACTGTATAGATCCATGATGTGCGCATATACACTCATACACGCTACAGGCAAAACATATAAATGAATATTCTCCTCAGTGCAAGTTAAGTTAATTAGCCCGCGTTTGATGTGAGAAAATAATTTATCAGACACACACTGCAACTTATTAAGGCAGAAATCAGAGAGAGGAAAATAAAAACATTCTGCAATCTGCAAATCTTAAGGGATTAACACGCCGCTGGCCTGGATCGTAAATGAAAATCTAAATCCAGCAAGTAATTAGATTCTTAGTGAAATATATGGAAGTTTGTTGAAGAATCTGTCTTTTCCGGGTTGTTTTTCCAATGACAGACATTTTTGTCAGAAGAGTCTGGGCCGTTGTCACTAGAGGTCGACCGATTATGATTTTTCAACGCCGATACCGATACCGATTATGGCGGGACCAAAAAAAAGCTGATACCGATTCATCGGCCAATTTTTAAAATGTATTTGTAATAATGACAATTACAACAATACTGAATGAACACTTATTTTAACTTAATATAATACATCAATAAAATCAATTTAGCCTCAAATAAATAATGAAACATGTTAAATTTGGTTTAAATAATGCAAAAACAAAGTGTTGGAGAAGAAAGTAAAAGTGCAATATGTGCCATGTAAAAAAGCTAACGTTTCAGTTCCTTGCTCAGAACATGAGAACATATGAAAGCTGGTGGTTCCTTTTAACATGAGTCTTCAATATTCCCAGGTAAGAAGTTTTAGATTGTAGTTATTATAGGAATTATAGGACTATTTCTCTCTATTCCATTTGTATTTCATATACCTTTGACTATTGGATGTTCTTATAGGCACTTTAGTATTGCCAGTGTAACAGTATAGCTTCCGTCCCTCTCCTCGCCCCTACCTGGGCTCGAACCAGGAACACATTGACAACAGCCACCCTCGAAGCATCATTACCCATCCATCGCTCCATAAAAGCCGTGGCCCTTGCAGTGCAAGTGGAACAACTGCTCCAAGTCTCAGAGTGAGTGACGTCACCGATTGAAACGCTATTAGTGCGCACCCCGCTAACTAGCTAGCCATTTCACATCGATTACACCAGCCAAATCTCGGGAGTTGATAGGCTTGAGGTCATAAACAGCTCAATGCTTGAAGCATTGCGAAGAGCTGTTTGAATGAATGCGTACGAGCCTGCTGCTGCCTACCATCGCTCAGTCAGACTGCTCTATCAAATATCAAATCATAGACTTAATTATAACATAATAACACACAGAAATACGAGCCTTTGGTCATTAATATGGTCGGATCTGGAAACTACAATTTCGAAAACAAAACGTTTATTCTTTCAGTGAAATACGGAACCGTTCCGTATTTTATCTAACGGGTGGCATCCCTAAGTCTAAATATTGCTGTTACATTGCACAACCTTCAATGTTATGTCATAATTATGTAAAATTCTGTCAAATTAATTATGGTCTTTGTTAGGAATAAATGTACTTCACACAGTTTGCAATGAGCCAGGTGGCCCAAACTGCTGCATATACCCTGACTGCTTGCACGGCACGCAAGAGAAGTGACACAATTTCCCTAATTATAAGAAATGAATGTTACCAGGCAATATTAACTAAATATGCAGGTTTAAAAATATATACTTGTGTATTGATTTTAAAGAAAGGCATTGATATTTATGGTTAGGTTTGGTGCAACGACAATGCTAAATCATCACCCGTTTGGCGAAGTAGGCTGTGATTCGATGAGAAATTAACAGGCACCGCATTGATTATATGCAACGCAGGACACGCTAGATAAACTAGTAATATCATCAACCATGTGTAGTTAACTAGTGATTATGTGAAGATTGATTGTTTTTTATAAGTTTAATGCTAGCTAGCAACTTACCTTTGCTTCTTGCTGCCCTCGCGTAACAGGTAGTCAGCCTGCCACGCAGGCTCCTCGTGGAGTGCAATGTAAGGCAGGTGGTTAGAGCGTTGGACTAGTAACCGGAAGGTTGCAAAAACGAATCCCTGAGCTGACAAGGTAAAAATCTGTTGTTCTGCCCCTGAACAAGGCAGTTAACCCACCGTTCCTAGGCCGTCATTGAAAATAAGAATATGTTCTTAACTGACTTGCCTAGTTAAATAAAAGTGTAAATATATATATATATTTAAATATAAGGTATATATATATATATATATATATATATATATATATATATATATATAATACTTTTTTTGTTCATCTGCAAAATCAGTGTCCAAAAATACCGATTTCCGATTGTTATGAAAACTTGATATCGGCCCTAATTAATCGCCCATTCCGACCTCCAGTTGTCCACTAACTATGTGAGATAGTATGTGAGATAGACTGTCTGTCTATTCATCCACAATCCAGATGCTGGAGCACAAACCAGATGCTGGAGCACAAACAGCAGCTGAGACAACTCATTTCTGGATAAAGGAAACATGTGTGTGTGTGTGTGTGTGTGTGTGCATGTGGCTGACATATGGACATTTCTGGATACATGTTGTATGTGGGCATTTCCTAATATGTATTGTGTGGGAGTGTGTGAATGTCAGTGAACGCGTGTTGATAAATGGTGACAGATGCTTGTGGTGTGTGTGTGTGTGTGTGTGTGTGCCTGCGTGCGTGCATGCATGTGTACATGTTCCTGCACATGTGTACATGTTCCTGCATAGGCCTACATATATGGTGGCAAGCGGATGTGTGTATATCCATTAGTGTGTGTGTGTGTGTGTGTGTGTGTGTGTGTGTGTGTGTGTGTGTTTGTGATGCCTTTGGAAGTGGTGGGTGTGTGTGTGTGTGTGTGTGTGTGATGTTTATGGATGGCTGTTGATGTGCTTGTGACTATTTTCATGTCATCTGACCATAGCACCGGATCCAATCTAAGTGCCAATGCCGTTTGGCAAACTCCAGGCAGTGCTATGGTCAGATGACATGCAAATAGACCTCATTAGCCACGCACACCAGTGGTGTGTTTGGTGTCAAAAAATAGAATCATATGCAGAAAAGTACCTACTGTCAAATATGGTGATGGATCTTTGATGTTATGGGACTATTTTGCTTTAGTGAAGAGATTTACAATTTAAATAAAATGTTATGTAGTTAGATTGGTAAAAACAGTCATTAATTGTTTGATTTTAAAATTGACGCATTAACGCATACATGACTCCGGGATATTTTGTCATAAAAAATGTTAAAATGTAATGATATTGAATATTGACCTAAAATATTGTCCTTCAGCCTCCTCGGCCCCAACAAATCCATATCGGTCATTCTCTAGTTTGAATTGTAGAGGACAGTCCATAAGCACAGACAAAGGATATCACGGATCTGGAAAGACTATGTGTTCTCCACTCTCATAAAACATTTTAGAAAAAGGCCCAGTGTTGTTATCCTTGCAAGAGGCGGGAGCATGGAGTATTGAAAACAGAGGTGCCAATTTTGACACTTACCTTTTTGAGAATTAGTTTTATTACTTGTTAAACAAAATCTCTTTCTCTGACCAATTTTGTTGGTATAAAATATACTTTTCAAATTTTTGGTACCTACAATATAGTTCGGTATTTGAATTATTTATTTAATAGTATTTTTGGGTCATTTTTATCAAGCGTGCCAATAATTTCAGTAAAATCCCTGAACTACCCCTTTATAGTTTTAGGTGTTGCATGTTCATTTCCCATTCAGTGCACCACTCATCACAGTTTGTGACTCCATTACCAACAGCCAGGGTGAAAAAAAACACTCCTTAAGCATTTCAACCAAGAAGAATCAAAGTGGAGTTGTTTCTTCCAAAGTGGGTAGTTTTCTACCAATGAGTAGTAATTATAAAACTGTCTGTCAAATCCTGAAGAGAAAAGATCGGACATAATCTATTCCTGAGCATTATTATTAGTTAGCGGGTGCGAGTGGAGGGGGAAAACACAAGCTGAATAGGAACACTTATCACTGTTTTTCCCTCGCCTTCAAATTGCTTGATGATAAGCGTGGTTAGCGCTGTTGCCGTCTCTCTAACATCTTCTTATTTTATTTCTCCACTTATGTTAATGGCTTTAAATCTCCATAAGATAGCCTCTGATACAACCAACTGCGAATGCCAACTCTTCTGAGGGTTTGACCGGGGGAGAAATGGCACACTGCATGTACAAGGCAAGCAGGTACAAGCTCCGCAAATCCATTAGAGATGCAAAAGACAATATAGACTCAAACTTGAATTGATGTTCGACAACTCAGACTCACGACTTACAGTATGTGGCAAGGACTACCAGAGAATACAAAGGAAAATCCACCTGTGTGGTGCCCACCAAAGCCTCCATCCCAAACCAGCTTAAAACATTCTATGCTTTCTTTGAGGCAGACAATATCGAGCAGTCCAGGAAGACTCTCGCTGGTCCGGGCGACCAGGTGCTTTCGCTCTCCAAGGCTGATGTGAGGAAAACTCTCAAAAGAGTGAAAACTCACAAAGCAGCCAGCCCAGATGGCATCCCTGGCCGCATCCTCAGAGTGTGTGCTGACCAGCTGGCAGTCATTTTCTCTGACATCTTCAACCGGTCCCTGTCCCTGTACCAGGCTGTAGTCCCCGCTTCAAAGAGACAACCATCGGCCCAGTGCCCAAGAAAAACAAGGTGACATGCCCAAATGACTATCGCCCGTCGCACTCACCCCGGTCATCATGAAATGCTTGGCGAGGCTGGTCATGGCCCACATCAGGGCCAGCATGCCAGCCACACTGGATCACTCTAATTTGCCTACCGATCCAACAGATCTACAGAAGATGACATTTCCAGAGCTATTCACACAGCGAAAACACATCTGGACAAGAGGAACACCTATGTGAGAATGCTGTTAATTGACTACAGTTTAGCCTTCAACACTATTGCTTCCTCCAAGCTTGTCACCAAGCTCAGAGCCCTGGGTCTGGAAACCACCCTCTGCAACTGGAATCCTGGAGTTCTTGATGGGCAGATCACAGGCTGTGAGGATTGACTCTTATTGTTGACACTACCCATCCCGGTAGCGGGATAATTGTCATCAGCAACCGCTGAATAGCATAGCGCCACAGTCAAATAATATTACTAAAAATATTCATATTCATGAAATCACAAGTGCAATATAGTAAAACACAGCTTAGCTTTTTGTTTTAATCCATCTGTCGTCTCAGATTTTGAAATTATGCTTTACAGAGAAAGCAATCCAAGCGTTTGTGTAAGTTTATCGATAGCGCAACATAGCATTATGTACACTGCGCATTTAGTAGCTAGGTCACGAAAATCAGAAAAACAATCAAAAGAATGGTTTACCTTTGATGATCTTCGGATGTTTTCACTCACGAGACTCCCAGTTACACAACAAATGTTCCTTTTGTTCCATAAAGATTATTTTTATACCCAAAATACCGACGTTTGTTTGTCTCGTTATGTTCAGAAATCCACAGGAAAGAGCAGTCACGACAACGCAGACGTATATTCCAAATAATATCCATAATGTCCACAGAAACATGTCAAACGTTTTTTATAATCAATCCTCATGTTGTTTTTAAAATATATATTTGATAATATATCAACCGAGTGTGTAGGTTTTTCAATAACAGAGGGAGGAACAATGGCGGCTTTACTCAGTTGCGCAAAACTCACCTATCCACTTACGCAATGTTATCCGTCACGCCCATTTTTTACAGTTTTGGAAACTTTAGAGTGTTTTCTATCCCAATCTGACAATTATATGCATATTCTAGTTTCTGGGGCTGAGAAATAGGCAGTTTCAAATGGGTACGTTTTTTAGCCAAAAACTAAAATACTGCCCCCTACACGCAAAAGGTTAACACAGGGTCCCCCATGGGGTGTGTCTTCAGCCCTCTGCTGTACTCCCTGTTCTCCCACGACTGCATGACTTTGCATGACATCAACTCGCCGACGACACCAATGTTTTAGGCCTGATAACCAACAGTGCCGAGTCAGCCTATAGGGAGGAGGAAAGTGAACTGGCATTGTGGTGCCAGGACAACAGCCTCTCCCTCAACTTCAGCAAAACAAAGGAGTTTGCTTGCCTTGCTTTAAATCAAATCAAATGTATTTATATAGCCCTTCGTACATCAGCTGATATCTCAAAGTGTTGTACAGAAACCCAGCCTAAAACCCCAAACAGCAAGCAATGCAGGTGTAGGCAACTTTACAGTGTCAGTCAATGGCCAAAGAGTGATAGGACCCTGGCTCAATCATGGTTAGCTTACACAGCCCTGAGAGATGAGTGTCAGTCAATGTTACCTAGAGCAGGAAAGGGATGACTTTTGCCCTCTACGTCGGATCAGGAAGGGGTGTATTTTCCCTCAATGCTAGAACAGGTTGTTTTAGTACTCAGCATGATAGAACTGTGTGTGGTTCAATCACGGTTACAACTCTGAGAGGTGAGTGTCAAGCAATGTCATTTAGAAAGTGTAAAGGGATGTTTTAGCCCTCAATGTTCAATCAGAGGGGGTGTTTTTTTCCCTCTATAGTAAAACGCGAAGGACATGGAAGGGTTGGTTTTGCCCTTAATGAGGCCTGTGCGTGATCGAACCAGGCTGAGTGTCAATCAAGGGTGTCAGTCAAGGTCATTTAGAATGTTGAGGGACTGTTTTGCCCTAAATGATAGAACATGATGGACAATTGATATGTGTTTTGTCCTATTTAACTAGGCAAGTCAGTTAAGAACAAATTATTATTTACAATGGCGGCCTACCCCGGCCAAACCCTAACCCGGACGACGCTGGGCTAGTTGTACGCAGCCCAATGGGACTCCCATAGGGCGGCGTACATGGCCGGTTGTGATACAGCCTGGAATCTAACCAGGGTCTGTAGTATATGGTGCTGTGGTAGTGAACTTACCTCTTCCTGTGCTGTAATGCTGTAACTTGTCGCTGTACACCGCTTCCTTGGTGTACGCCCGTTTCCTAAACACAAATCAGAGATAGAGAAAGAAAAGTTTTATTTTGTGGAAAAAAAATAAAACATAAAAACAACTTTAGGATGAAAGGAGGAGTCAGGAGGAATCATTAAATCTGTCTCGGAGTCTCACTAACCGACGCCTGAAAGCGACCGGTCTGAAACTGAATCAGTGGCTTAGGGTTAGAGTTAGCTGCAGCGACAAATGAAGTGTAATGAGAATGAGCTATTTTTTAATTAGAGATGTGATAACATCTCTGTAGCTTTTCATCTGTCTTCCTAACCCTTTCCTCTGCTCCTACAGTCATCAAACACCCTGTCGTGTCTGACAGGGCGCTGTGCTACTAACTGGTAGCATATGGCACGGCTGCAAATTCTAAATTCAACTTAAAGGTTTCTGAAGAGAGAGTGGGTGGGGGAAAGTAGCATGGTGCTGTAACACGCTTTTGAGAATAAAATTGGTTTGAGTCAGTTAACTCAGGTCAACTCAGCGTGAACACTTTGGTCCACATGTGAAATGGACGATTCATAGAGAAACGTACTCATAATACAGATGTGGAACAGTTACAGAGCCTTCACAAAGTATTCACACCCCTTTACATATTCCACATTTTAAATTCAAAATGGATTAAATTTAGAAAGGTTTGAACATTTATTGAAAATGAAATACAAAAATATTTAATTTATGTAAGTAGTCACACCCCTGAGTAGAAGCATGTTAGAATCACCTTTGGCGGCGATTACAGCTGTGAGTCTTTTTGGGTATGTCTCTAAGAGATTTGCACACCTGGATTGTACAATATTTGCAAATTATACTTTTTTAAAAATTATTCAAGCTCTGTCAAATTGGTTGTTGATCATTGCTAGACAGCCATTTTCAAGTCTTGCCAAAGATTTTCAAGACGATTTAAGCCAAAACTGTAACTAAACCACTCAGGAACCATCAATGTCATCTTGGTGACCAACTCCAGTGTATATTTGGCCTTGTGTTTTAGGTTATTGTCCTGCTGAAAGGGGGATTTGTCTCTGAGTGTCTGTTGGAAACAAGACTGAACCAGGTTTTCCTCTAGAATTATGCCTGTGCATAACTCTATTCCGTTTATTTTTATCCCAAAAATCTCCCTTGTCCTTGCCAATGACAAGCATACCCATAACATGATGCAGCCACCACCATGCTTTTAAAACATGTATTTAACCTTTATTTAACTAGGCAAGTCAGTTAAAAATGACGGCCTACACCGGCCAAAACTGGACGCCACTGGGCCAATTGTGCACTGCCCTATGGGACTCCCAATCACGGCCAGTTGTGATACAGCCTGGATTCGAACCAGAGAGTCTGTAGTGACGCCTCTAGCACTGAAATGCTCCGAAATGAGGAGTGGTACTCAGTGATGTGTTGTGTTGGATTTTCCGCATACCTAGTGCTTTGTATTCAGGACATAACATACATTTTTTTCAGTTTTCCTTTACTGCCTTTTTGCTAACTGGATGCATTAGGTAGGCCATCATTGTTGCAAACTGTAATGCTTTAGGTAGGCCGTCAATGTTGCCAACTGTAATGCATTAGGTAGGCCGTCATTGTTGCAAGCTAGATGCATTAGGTAGGCCGTCAATGTTGCCAACTGTAATGCATTAGGTAGGCCGTCATTTTTGCAAGCTGAATGCATTAGGTAGGCCGTCATTGTTGCAAGCTGGATGCATTAGGTAGGCCGTCATTGTTGCAAGCTGGATGCATTAGGTTGGCCGTCAATGTTGCAAGCTGGATGCATTAGGTTGGCCGTCAATGTTGCCAACTGTAATGCATTAGGTTGGCCGTCAATGTTGCAAGCTGGATGCATTAGGTTGGCCGTCATTGTTGCAAGCTAGATGCATTAGGTAGGCCGTCATTGTTGCAAGCTGGATGCATTAGGTTGGCCGTCAATGTTGCAAACTGTAATGCATTAGGTAGGCTGTCATTGTTGCCAACTGTAATGCATTAGGTAGGCCGTCAATGTTGCCAACTGTAATGCATTAGGTAGGCCGTAATTGTTGCAAACTGGATGCATGTTTTTGGTAGGCCGTCATTGCAGGTATGCCGTCATTGTAAATACGAATTTGTTCTTACAGTTTTTTACAATCGCTAACAAGCGTTTACCTATACTTTAGATACGTTTTCTAAACTCATAACACACCTATGTCACTCAATTAGCCAAATAGTACATTTTCTGCTCAAAACCACATTTTGTTAATTCAATACCAACTCTACATTTCAAAATGCAAAAAAACTTTCTCTACATACACTAACTCTATCAAAATACGGCAAACCCAACTCAATATCTAATCATTCAGTCAAAACACTGGCACATGTTTTCTATCCAAGAGGAACATATACAGTAGTCAATCATAGCACAATGACTTTCAAAATACTAACAGTTGATATCATTACAAAAACCGCATTACTTGTCATGTTTCAGTTCTACCCGCATCAATAGACAATATGAAATCCATTGTTTTTTGTAATTCACTTTCCTTTTACTGTAAACCACTCTACATTTTTGGTTGAGTGTCGAATGTGTGCATTTTTGGCAACATACTATCTAAAAGTGAATGAGTCATCTTTACTTTATAGAATGTACAGTAGGAAAAATAGTAAGTGACAGAATTGCTGCAGTAAAAGCTTTATTAGCAACATGAAATTGCTGCCAGTGATCAACAACACATCCAACATACATGGCCTTTGGATCAACAACACATCCAACATACATGGCCTTTGGTTCAACAACACATCCAACATACATGACCTTTGGTTCAACAACACATCCAACATACATGGGCTTTGGTTCAACAACACATCCAACACACATGGCCTTTGGTTCAACAACACATCCAACATACATGACCTTTGGTTCAACAACACATCCAACATACATGACATTTGGTTCAACAACACATCCAACATACATGACCTTTGGTTCAACAACACATCCAACATACATGGGCTTTGGTTCAACAACACATCCAACACACATGGCCTTTGGTTCAACAACACATCCAACACACATGGGCTTTGGTTCAACAACACATCCAACATACATGGCATTTGGTTCAACAACACATCCAACATACATGACCTTTGGTTCAACAACACATCCAACATACATGGGCTTTGGTTCAACAACACATCCAACACACATGGCCTTTGGTTCAACAACACATCCAACATAAATGGCCTTTGGTTCAACAACACATCTAACATACATGGCCTTTGGTTCAACAACACATCCAACATACATGACCTTTGGTTCAACAACACATCCAACATACATGGCCTTTGGTTCAACAACACATCTAACATACATGGCCTTTGGTTCAACAACACATCCAACATACATGACCTTTGGTTCAACAACACATCCAACATACATGGGCTTTGGTTCAACAACACATCCAACACACATGGCCTTTGGTTCAACAACACATCCAACATACATGACCTTTGGTTCAACAACACATCCAACATACATGACCTTTGGTTCAACAACACATCCAACATACATGGCCTTTGGTTCAACAACACATCCAACATACATGACCTTTGGTTCAACAACACATCCAACATACATGGGCTTTGGTTCAACAACACATCCAACATACATGGGCTTTGGTTCAACAACACATCCAACACACATGGCCTTTGGTTCAACAACACATCCAACATACATGGCCTTTGGTTCAACAACACATCCAACACACATGGCCTTTGGTTCAACAACACATCCAACACACATGGGCTTTGGTTCAACAACACATCCAACATACATGGCCTTTGGTTCAACAACACATCCAACACACATGGCCTTTGGTTCAACAACACATCCAACATACATGGCCTTTGGTTCAACAACACATCCAACATGCATGGCCTTTGGTTCAACAACACATCCAACATACATGGCCTTTGGTTCAACAACACATCCACCTGGATAGAAACGCTTGGCAGGCCTTATCCACCCCTGGCAGTCTTCAGCTGAGATGTCTCTGCACCTGGATAGAAACGCATGGCAGGTCGTATCCACCCCTGGCAGTCTTCAGCTGAGATGTCTCTGCACCTTGGATAGAAACGCTTGGCCTGCCTCATCCATCCCTGGTAGTCTTCAGCTGAGATGTCTCTGCAGCCGGCATCCATTGCATTCAGGAGGGACATTTGGTCATGTGACCGATGATCATACACTTTCCACCTCCAGGCAGAAAAACATTCCTCAATGTTGAGGAAAGGTGAGTAGGGGGAGAAAAGGTGAGTAGAGGGGAGGAAAGGTGAGTAAGGGGGGAGGAAAGGTGAGTAAGGGGGGAGGAAAGGTGAGTCGGGGGGAGGAAAGGTGAGTAAGGGGGAGGAAAGGTGAGTAGGAGGGAGGAAAGGTGAGTAAGGGGGAGGAAAGGTGAGTAGGGGGGAGGAAAGGTGAGTAGGGTGGAGGAAAGGTGAGTAAGTGGGGAGGAAAGGTGAGTAGGGGGGAGGAAAGGTGAGTAAGGGGGAGTAAAGGTGAGTAGGGGGGAGGAAAGGTGAGTAAGGGGGAGGAAAGATGAGTAGGGGGAGGAAAGGTGAGTAAGGGGAGGAAAGGTGAGTAAGGGGGAGGAAAGGTGAGTAGGGGGAGGAAAGATGAGTAGGGGGGAGGAAAGGTGAGTAAGGGGAGGAAAGGTGAGTAAGGGGGAGGAAAGGTGAGTAGGGGGAGGAAAGGTGAGGAGGGGGAGGAAAGGTGAGTAAGGGGGGAGGAAAGGTGAGTAAGGGGAGGAAAGGTGAGTAGGGGGAGGAAAGATGAGTAAGGGGGAGGAAAGGTGAGTAGAGGGAGGAAAGGTGAGTAGGGGGAGGAGTGTGAGTAGGGGGGAAGAAAGGTGAGGAGGGGGAGGAAAGGTGAGTAGGGGGGAAGAAAGGTGAGGAGGGGGAGGAAAGGTGAGTAGGTGGGAGGAAAGGTGAGTGGGGGGAGGAAAGGTGAGGAGGGGAGGAAAGGTTAGTAGGGGGAAGAAAGGTGAGGAGGGGGAGGAAAGGTGAGTAGGGGGGAAGAAAGTTGAGGAGGGGGAGGAAAGGTGAGTAGGGGGGAGGAAAGGTGAGTAGGGCGGAGGAAAGGTGAGTATGTGGGGAGGAAAGGTGAGTAGGGGGGAGGAAAGGTGAGAAAGGGGGAGGAAAGGTGAGTAGGGGGGAGGAAAGGTGAGTAAGGGGGGAGGAAAGATGTGTAGGGGGGAGGAAAGGTGAGCAAGGGGGGAGGAAAGGTGAGTAGTGGGAGGAAAGGTGAGGAGGGGGAGGAAAGGTGAGTAAGAGGGGAGGAAAGAAGAGTAGGGGGAGGAAAGGTGAGTAGGGGGAGGAAAGATGAGTAAGGGGGGGAAAGGTGAGTAGGGGGAGGAAAGGTGAGTAGGGGGAGGAGGGTGAGGAGGGGGGAAGAAAGGTGAGGAGGGGGAGGAAAGGTGAGTAGGGGGGAAGAAAGGTGAGGAGGGGGAGGAAAGGTGAGTAGGGGGGAAGAAAGGTGAGAAAGGGGAGGAAAGGTGAGTAGGTGGGAGGAAAGGTGAGTGGGGGGAGGAAAGGTGAGGATGGGAGGAAAGGTTAGTAGGGGGAAGAAAGGTGAGGAGGGGGAGGAAAGGTGAGTAGGGGGGAAGAAAGGTGAGGAGGGGGAGGAAAGGTGAGTAGGGGGGAGGAAAGGTGAGTAGGGCAGAGGAAAGGTGAGTAAGTGGGGAGGAAAGGTGAGTAGGGGGAGGAAAGGTGAGTAAGGGGGAGGAAAGGTGAGTAGGGGGGAGGAAAGGTGAGTAAGGGGGGAGGAAAGATGAGTAGGGGGGAGAAAAGGTGAGTAAGGGGGAGGAAAGGTGAGTAAGGGGGGAGGAAAGGTGAGTAGGGGGAGGAAAGGTGAGGAGGGGGAGGAAAGGTGAGTAAGGGGGGAGGAAAGGTGAGTAGGGGGAGGAAAGATGAGTAAGGGGGAGGAAAGGTGAGTAGGGGGAGGAAAGGTGAGTAGGGGGAGGAGGGTGAGGAGGGGGGAAGAAAGGTGAGGAGGGGGAGGAAAGGTGAGTAGGGGGGAAGAAAGGTGAGGAGGAGGAGGAAAGGTGAGTAGGTGGGAGGAAAGGTGAGTAGGGGGAAGAAAGGTGAGGAGGGGGAGGAAAGGTGAGTAGGGGGGAAGAAAGGTGAGGAGGGGGAGGAAAGTTGAGTAGGGGGGAGGAAAGGTGAGTAGGGCGGAGGAAAGGTGAGTAAGTGGGGAGGAAAGGTGACTAGGGGGGAGGAAAGGTGAGTAAGGGAGAGGAAAGGTGAGTAGGGGGGAGGAAAGGTGAGTAAGGGGGGAGGAAAAATGAGTAGGGGGGAGGAAAGGTGAGTAGGGGGAGGAAAGGTGAGTAGGGGGGAGGAAAGGTGAGTAGGGGGAGGAAAGGTGAGTAGGGGGAGGAAAGGTGAGTAAGGGGGAGGAAAGGTGAGTAGGGGGGAGGAAAGGTGAGTAGGGGGAGGAAAGGTGAGTAGGGGGGAGGAAAGGTGAGTAGGGGGGAGGAAAAGGGAAACCATTCTTGGATGGGCTGCAAACCAGTTTGTGATTCCATGTGATTGGTGGAATGCTACATTGTCCCATGCAATCACAAATATCCTCATGTTTCCTCCCAGCGGCTACCTTTCTGCTTCTGGCACCAGTTGTTGGTGGAGGTCATCTAAAACCAAAAGAAGGTGCTCAGTGTTGTAGGGACAAATCTGGCATTTCTGCAGGACCAAACCAGCACTCGAGGCTGCAGCACAAATTGTGATATTTGCTCCTCTCTGACCCGGCACATCAACTGTGGCCCTATTTCCGATGACGTTTCTTCCCCGCCAATGTGTTTTGCCAGGTTAAACATTGCCTCGTCTACATAAATTATTTCATGTGGGGTCTGATTAGACTCCAACTCCATGACTCTAAAAAGAAATCTAACACAGTATGCGTAAATGCTTTTTAGTATGTCCTACTGTATGTACTGTAACCCATGATTACATGTAGAGTAGCATAGTGTAAAACTCACTATAGAGCAAGTCATATTGAATAGATCCGCTCACTGTTCCTTTCAAAAGGAACTCGGAGGGAGGGGGGGGGGGGGGGGGGACTGAGAGAAATTCAGAGCAGAATTGAAATTCTGAAATTCTGCTCTGAATTTCTCTCAGTTTTATTGCATTGTCAGCTATGACCAATCCTACAATGGCCTTGGTCTTCACTGAGGAGCTTCCCTCTTCCTCCAGAGGGAGGAAGATGTTGCGTCCTTTAGAGGAACAAAAATACAACATATGTATTTGCAAAGGGTCTGCTGGCCTACAGTTACTGTGCGACTTTACAGTAATGATAGAAGAAGCCCTTGTTAAATGCATTACTTACCTGTTGGTTTGCTGAAAATTCTGGATAATGGTAGCCACGGTTGACCATCTGAGATTAGGTTGGACTCTTTCACCAGTATCTCTCAGTGATAGACCCTGGTTTATCACATGGTCTATGATGGTGGCTTTTATTTCATCAATGACAGCAGCTCTTACTCTCCTTTGAACACCACCACGCATTCTTACTCATCTCCCCCTACCTCCCCTTCTCCCTTGTACTGGTCCAACTACTCCCCTGCCTTGTCCAGCTACTCCTCTCGCTGGTCTAGCTACTCCTCTGCCTGGTCCAGCTACTCCTCTCCCTGGTCCAGCTACTCCTCTCCCTGGTCCAGCTACTCCTCTCCCTGGTCCAACTACTCCTCTCCCTGGTCCAACTACTCCTCTGCCTGGTCCAGCTACTCCTCTCCCTAGTCCAACTACTCCTCTGTCTGGCCCAGCTACTCCTCTGCCTGGTCCAGCTACTCCTCTGCCTGGTCCAGCTACTCCTCTGCCTGGTCCAGCTACTCCTCTCCCTGGTCCAGCTACTCCTCTCCCTGGTCCAGCTACTCCTCTCCCTGGTCCAACTACTCCTCTGCCTGGTCCAGCTACTCCTCTACCTGGTCCAGCTACTCCTCTCCCTGGTCCAGCTACTCCTCTCCCTAGTCCAGCTACTCCTCTCCCTAGTCCAGCTACTCCTCTGCCTGGTCCAGCTACTCCTCTGCCTGGTCCAGCTACTCCTCTCCCTGGTCCAACTACTCCTCTGCCTGGTCCAGCTACTCCTTTCCCTGGTCCAGCTACTCCTCTGCCTGGTCCAGCTACTCCTCTGCCTGGTCCACCTACTCCTCTCCCTGGTCCAGCTACTCCTCTCCCTGGTCCAGCTACTCCTCTCCCTGGTCCAGCTATTCCTCTCCCTGGTCCACCTACTCCTCTGCCTTGTCCAGCTACTCCTCTGCCTGGTCCAGCTATTCCTCTCCCTGGTCCACCTACTCCTCTGCCTGGTCCACCTACTCCTCTGCCTGGTCCACACACTCCTCTGCCTGGTCCACCTACTCCTCTGCCTGGTCCAGCTACTCCTCTCCCTAGTTCAGCTACTCCTCTCCCTAGTCCAGCTACTCCTCTGCCTGGTCCAGCTACTCCTCTGCCTGGTCCACCTACTCCTCTGCCTGGTCCACCTACTCCTCTCACTGGTCCACCTACTCCTCTGCCTGGTCCACCTACTCCTCTGCCTGGTCCACCTACTCCTCTGCCTGGTCCAGCTACTCCTCTCCCTAGTCCAGCTACTCCTCTGCCTGGTCCAGCTACTCCTTTCCCTGGTCCAGCTACTCCTCTGCCTGGTCCAGCTACTCCTCTGCCTGGTCCAGCTACTCCTCTCCCTGGTCCAGCTACTCCTCTCCCTGGTCCAGCTACTCCTCTGCCTGGTCCAGCTACTCCTCTCCCTGGTCCAGCTACTTTTCTGCCTGGTCCAGCTACTCCTTTCCCTGGTCCAGCTACTCCTCTGCCTGGTCCAGCTACTCCTCTGCCTGGTCCAGCTACTCCTCTACCTGGTCCAGCTACTCCTCTCCCTGGTCCAGCTACTCCTCTCCCTGGTCCAGCTACTCCTCTACCTGGTCCAGCTACTCCTCTCCCTGGCCCAGCTACTCCTCTCCCTGGTCCAGCTACTCCTCTCCCTGGTCCAGCTACTCCTCTCCCTGGTCCAGCTACTCCTCTCCCTGGTCCAGCTACTCCTCTCCCTGGTCCAGCTACTCCTCTCCCTGGTCCAGCTACTCCTCTCCCTCGTCCAGCTACACCTCTCCCTGGTCCAGCTACACCTCTCCCTGGTCCAGCTACTCCTCTCCCTGGTCCAGCTACTCCTCTCCCTGGTCCAGCTACTCCTCTCCCTGGTCCAGCTACTCCTCTACCTGGTCCAGCTACTCCTCTCCCTGGCCCAGCTACTCCTCTCCCTGGTCCAGCTACTCCTCTGCCTGGTCCAGCTACTCCTCTCCCTGGTCCAGCTATTGTTTTCTCTCTCTGCTCCTCTGTGTTGTTCTGTATCCACACTGAACAAAATCAATCCAAAGAGTCCCCTTTGTACTGTGTATGTCCATGTAATTGAAAGAACTTCAACACCTTGCTATGTTTCCGATTGAGATTGGAATAAGCTGTGGTTGGTCTATTTTACACAACTTATCAGCTATTTCTCAATGTTTCAATGATCTGTTCGTTCAAAAATGCTTATCAGCTGTTTCAATATAGATTTTGAGCTGCTGTTGTTGCAGAAGTCAAGGCTTTATAATATATTTAAGGTTTTGAACATTACGTCTTCATTTCTGGCTGTGTGCAAAGCATTTGTAAATAAGACAAGAAAGATCCATCATTTTGGTATTGGGTAAGATTGTATGTAAAGAAAATGTAAGCATTTTAGAAACTAAATTGAGTGCATATTCTGTGAAAACAACATGAATTGTGTTAATGGTATGGTCCACAACAAGATGGATGTTGTGCTAATTGTGTTCAGGTTTTGAAAATGTGACTACAGATTGGACAAAAGGATGTTAGCGATTAACAAAAAAAAAACTGTAACTGACTTGCCTAGTTAAATAAAGAATAAATAAAAATTACAAAAAACGTAGAATAATTTTTATTCTGTACAGGCTTCCTTCTTTTCCCTCTCCAAAGTGTAATCGACTGAGGGACCTTACAGATAATTGTAAGTGTGGGGCACAGAGATGAGGTAGTCATTAAAAAATCATGTTAAACACTATTATTGCACACAGAGTCAGTACATGCAAGGCTATAAGACAACAACATGTGGAACAAGTCAAGGGGTGTGAATACTTTCTGAAGGCACTGTATTTCCTTTTCACTGTGATTACCTTCTGCTGGCCATGTGTGTAGGTATGTATGTGAAAAGCCTACATACAGGCTCCATTGCCTGCCTGTCTGTCTGTGTCTGCTAATGGTTAGGTTAGGTAAGGTGTGTGTGTGTGTGTGTGGGAGGCACACCCGTTGGACCATAAACACAGCCATGGTGGACATGTTGACCGTACAGTACCTGCTGCAGACGATGGAGATGGCCACTAGAGAGACGATGAACACCAATCCTGCTGCAGCCGAGCCAGCAATCAGAGGAAGCTGCTCCCTCAACTCTGATTTATAGTCATCTACATAGACAGAGAGAAAATGTGAGAGAGAGAGAGAGAGAGCGAGAGAGAGAGAAAATGATCAATAGAAAGTGAGAGAAAGTATTTCAATGTTTCTGTTGCCATACCTAATCTCCCTGTCACAGTCTGACAGACACAAAAGAACACCTTGGAATTTCTACTAGGGGTGTTCAAACACAAGCTGCTCTTCGACAGTCAAGAATACAGCTAAACGTTAGCAACGAAGTGAGGAAGAATGTCACAAGTTCAGAGGGTAGCCTAAATAACTTCTAAAGACACACTAAACTGCCTCAGTCCTGTCTCATGACCTTTAGCTAGATTTAGCATGCTGCGGGCAAACTGACAGCAATGGAATTCAGGTGAAAAAAGGAGAAGAAAAAAAGAAGTATTTTAAGCGGTGATATAGTAGCTTAAATATCAACAAAATAATAAGCTAGTACTCATAGCACACTTGATAGTTTGAATTATAGGCCTACTATTTTTTCCCCCTGTAAAGGGTGAGTGTGCTATTTCTTTGTGAAGCTGTATTCAGTCTCCTAAACTCAGACAGGTGAAAATGGTGATTGGCTTGAAGAATCAGAAATCAACTGTCTGAGTGCTATAGCTGGCAGTAAATAACAGCACATTACAATCAGTCAGGTATCAACACCTGACTGTGGAGAATAGGACTCCTCACTGACAAGCTATAACCATACACACCTTACTGATGAAAGGCCAATCATCTCCTCCTCATTGCACCTGTCAATCAAATGGTTTTGGGAGGGGTTGTGTAAGGGGGGGGGGGGGGGGGGGGGGGCAGTTGAGGGGTGTGGGGCTGAAGAGACCTGGGGGATTTGTGTAAAAATGTGATGACAGACAGAGGAGAGGGATTGTCAACTGTGAGAGGAGAGGAAAGGAAGAGGGAGAAGAGTCAGAGGGGTTTGAGAAGGAGGGAGGGTGGGAGGAGGGCCAGAGGTGGGTAGACAGTGATGGAGACTGGGATTAGATGGGTAGTGCAGGAGAAAGGAGGTGGGGGAGGGAGATGTGGGGAGGATAGGGGAGGCAGGCACTATAGAGGGTGAGACACATAGGGGTTGACAGAGGAACGGATAGTTGGGAGATGGACATAGGATGGGGAAGGCAGGGATGAAGGGTGAGGAGGGGGTGATGGACATAGGGAATAGGGAAGGCAGGGAGGGAGGGTGAGGAGGGGGTGATGGACATAGGGAATGGGGAAGGCAGGGAGGGAGGGTGAGGAGGGGGTGATGGACATAGGGGATGGGGGAGTCAGGGAGGGAGGTTGAGGAGGGGGTGATGGACATAGGGGATGGGAGAGTCAGGGAGGGAGGGTAAGGTACATTGGATGGGGGAGGCAGCAAGGGAGGGTGAGGCGGGGGTGGGAGATGGAAATAGGGATGGTGGAGGCGGGGAGGGAGGGTGAGGAAGAGGTGGGTGAGGGACATAAGGGAAGGGGAGGCAGGGAGGAAGGGTGAGGAGGAGGCGGGTGAGGGACATAGGGGATGGGGGAGGGAGGGGTAGGGTGTGATGGGTCCCTCTGTTCCTCCTTCACCGGGTGCTAATTGTCTCCATAAATGTCGTGCTGTGGCAGCAAGCCAGAGGATGTACCATCAGCTGGTCCTCATGCTGTCTGGCGTGTGTGGTGTGTGTGCGTGTGCGTGTGTATGTGCATGCGTTGGGTAAATACTAATCAGAGCGTGAGGAAGAGGGAGGAGAGGGCTATGCCGCTACATCTGCTCTACACAGGTAACTACAGATGATGATGGAGAGCCTCATCATCATCACTGTAACTGTATAACAGAACAGGTTGTTTATATGACTGATAATCACCTTGACCATACAATAGCCTCCTATTGGAGGGAAGGAAGGATAGAGTAAAAGAAGGATGGAGGGTGGGGGATAGAGAGAAGGAAGATTAGGAGGAGGTTTGGTATTTGTGATGTCAAGTGGAGATTTTCTCTTAGACGCGGATCATGCATAAGAAGATCAGTTTAGTGTTTAACCCCCCCAATGGTCAGGGTTAGGGCTGTGGCGGTCATGACATTTTGTCAGATGGTAATTGTTATGCAAATGATTGCCGGTCTCATAGTAATTGACCGCTAATTGGAAGTCTTCCGACTAGCTTGGAAAGACAGTACTGTGCAGTACCGAAGAGCCCTTACTGCTGCTCGATCATCCTATTTTTCTAACTTAATTGAGGAAAATAAGAACAATCCGAAATTCCTTTTTGATACTGTCGCAAAGCTAACTAAAAAGCAGCATTCCCCAAGAGAGGATGACTTTCACTTTAGCAGTGATAAATTCATGAACTTCTTTGAGGAAAAGATTATGATTATTAGAAAGCAAATTACGGACTCTTCCTTAAATCTGCGTATTCCTTCAAAGCTCAGTTGTCCTGAGTCTGCACAACTCTGCCAGGACCTAGGATCAAGAGAGACACTCAAGTGTTTTAGTACTATATCTCTTGACACAATGATGAAAATAATCATGGCCTCTAAACCTTCAAGCTGCATACTGGACCCTATTCCAACTAAACTACTGAAAGAGCTGCTTCCTGTGCTTGGCCCTACTATGTTGAACATAATAAACGGCTCTCTATCCACCGGATGTGTACCAAACTCATTAAAAGTGGCAGTAATAAAGCCTCTCTTGAAAAAGCCAAACCTTGACCCAGAAAATATAAAAAACTATCGGCCTATATCGAATCTTCCATTCCTCTCAAAAATTTTAGAAAAGGCTGTTGCGCAACAACTCACTGCCTTCCTGAAGACAAACAATGTATACGAAATGCTTCAGTCTGGTTTTAGACCCCATCATAGCACTGAGACGGCACTTGTGAAGGTGGTAAATGACATTTTAATGGCATCGGACCGAGGCTCTGCATCTGTCCTCGTGCTCCTAGACCTTAGTGCTGCTTTTGATACCATCGATCACCACATTCTTTTGGAGAGATTGGAAACCCAAATTGGTCTACACGGACAAGTTCTGGCCTGGTTTAGATCTTATCTGTCGGAAAGATATCAGTTTGTCTCTGTGAATGGTCTGTCCTCTGACAAATCAACTGTAAATTTCGGTGTTCCTCAAGGTTCCGTTTTAGGACCACTTTTGTTTTCACTATATATTTTACCTCTTGGGGATGTTATTCGAAAACATAATGTTAACTTTCACTGCTATGCAGATGACACACAGCTGTACATTTCAATTAAACATGGTGAAGCCCCAAAATTGCCCTTGCTAGAAGAATGTGTTTCAGACATAAGGAAGTGGATGGCTGCAAACTTTCTACTTTTAAACTCGGACAAAACAGAGATGCTTGTTCTAGGTCCCAAGAAACAAAGAGATCTTCTGTTGAATCTGACAATTAATCTTAATGGTTGTACAGTCGTCTCAAATAAAACTGTGAAGGACCTCGGCGTTACTCTGGACCCTGATCTCTCTTTTGAAGAACATATCAAGACCATTTCAAGGACAGCTTTTTTCCATCTACGAAACATTGCAAAAATCAGGAACTTTCTGTCCAAAAATGATGCAGAAAAATTAATCCATGCTTTTGTCACTTCCAGGTTAGACTACTGCAATGCTCTACTTTCCGGCTACCCGGATAAAGCACTAAATAAACTTCAGTTAGTGCTAAATACGGCTGCTAGAATCCTGACTAGAACCAAAAAATTTGATCATATTACTCCAGTGCTAGCCTCTCTACACTGGCTTCCTGTCAAAGCAAGGGCTGATTTCAAGGTTTTACTGCTAACCTACAAAGCATTACATGGGCTTGCTCCTATCTATCTCTCTGATTTGGTCCTGCCGTACATACCTACACGTACGCTACGGTCACAAGACGCAGGCCTCCTAATTGTCCCTAGAATTTTTAAGCAAACAGCTGGAGGCAGGGCTTTCTCCTATAGAGCTCCATTTTTATGGAACGGTCTGCCTACCCATGTCAGAGACGCAAACTCGGTCTCAACCTTTAAGTCTCTACTGAAGACTCATCTCTTCAGTGGGTCATATGATTGAGTGTAGTCTGGCCCAGGAGTGGGAGGTTGAACGGAAAGGCTCTGGAGCAACGAACCACCCTTGCTGTCTCTGCCTGGCCGGTTCCCCTCTTTCCACTGGGATTCTCTGCCTCTAACCCTATTACAGGGGCTGAGTCACTGGCTTTACTGGGGCTCTCTCATGCCGTCCCTGGAGGAGGTGCGTCACCTGAGTGGGTTGAGTCACTGATGTGGTCATCCTGTCTGGGTTGGCGCTCCCCCCCCCCCCCTTAAGTTGTGCCGTGGCGGAGGTCTTTGTGGGCTATACTCAGCCTTGTCTCAGGATGGTAAGTTGGTGGTTGAAGATATCCCTCTAGTGGTGTGGGGGCTGTGCTTTGGCAAAGTGGGTGGGGTTATATCCTTCCTGTTTGGCCCTGTCCGGGGGTGTCCTCGGAGTGGGCCACAGTGTCTCCTGACCCCTCCTGTCTCAGCCTCCAGTATTTATGCTGCAGTAGTTTATGTGTCGGGGGGCTAGGGTCAGTTTGTTATATCTGGAGTACTTCTCCTGTCCTATTCGGTGTCCTGTGTGAATCTAAGTGTGCGTTCTCTAATTCTCTCCTTCTCTCTTTCTCTCTCTCGGAGGACCTGAGCCCTAGGACCATGCCCCAGGACTACCTGACATGATGACTCCTTGCTGTCCCCAGTCCACCTGGCTGTGCTGCTGCTCCAGTTTCAACTGTTCTGCCTTATTATTATTCGACCATGCTGATCATTTATGAACATTTGAACATCTTGGCCATGTTCTGTTATAATCTCCACCCGGCACAGCCAGAAGAGGACTGGCCATCCCACATATGCTCTCTCTAATTCTCTCTTTCTTTCTCTCTCTCGGAGGACCTGAGCCCTAGGACCATGCCCCAGGACTACCTGACATGATGACTCCTTGCTGTCCCCAGTCCACCTGACTGTGCTGCTGCTCCAGTTTCAACTATTCTGCCTTATTATTATTCGACCATGCTGGTCATTTATGAACATTTGAACATCTTGACCATGTTTTGTTATAATCTCCACCCGGCACAGCCAGAAGAGGACTGGCCACCCCACATAGCCTGGTTCCTCTCTAGGTTTCTTCCTAGGTTTTGGCCTTTCTAGGGAGTTTTTCCTAGCCACCGTGCTTCTTCACCTGCATTGCTTGCTGTTTGGGGTTTTAGGCTGGGTTTCTGTACAGCACTTTGAGATATCAGCTGATGTACGAAGGGCTATATAAAATAAATTTGATTTGATTTGATTTGATAAACATGCTTAGTGCGCATTTCGAAAATGAACATTTTCAAAAGTTGAATAAGTCCATTTAATATAGCTTCATCCATCATTTATTTAGTTGTGATAGGCCTATAAATATGTTAATGTCTTAGAAATCAAAACAGAGTTGCATGATGAAACTATACAGATGATTTGGAAAGGGTCGCAAAAAAAGGTATGATTTCTGTTCCTTGTGCTTCCAGCGGAAAGACAGAGACAATTGCATTGTTGCTATGCTTCTCGAGCCAGAAAGTTGGGGGATATCTAATCAATGGAAGATAAAAATGACAGAATTAAAAGTGAAATGAGAAAGAAAGGCTACAACGACCAAAAGCCAACAGGTAGGCTGCTATTTACGCTATGATCTGAATAGAGTTACGTGTAGGCTAACTGTAGGACTAGTTAGCTAGCTTCTCGAGGTTTGATGCAGTCAAGATGGGTACTATGTAAGGATGATAAATAACTAACAACAGGTTAGTCTAGCACAAGTTAACAGTGGAAGTGGTCTCTCTCTCCAGTACTTTGAGCCTCCCTTGTCTTACATATTCACACACAGTACAGTCTCTGCACCCTAATTGCCTACAGTTGCTCTCTCTCTCTCTCTCTCTCTCTCTGGTTTAATAAAGTAGCAAAACAATTGGCTTTTCTGCTGCTTCCTTCACTCGGATCGGACCAGTTGTCCTTTCAGAACACGTCCGGGGCATTCCCGTGTCCATTTCGCTATGGGAACTCTAACTTCCATCAGTATTTGTCCTCATCATTCAGATTATTCAAATTTAATCATGAGGTATTTCGAGAGTGAATAAAGGGCATTTAGCAAGTTTGGTAAACTACTCATCAGTACCATTAATTTGTCCTATTTTGGATTGGGATTACCGTGACCAACAGTCATAGGGAATGTGACTGCGGCCATGACTCCTGACTGCCGGTGTGGTGGTGTACGGTCACCACAACAGCCCTAGTTAGGGTTAGGATTCGGGGATGGTAAGCTGATCCTAGATCTCTGCCTCAAAGGGTAAGTTCTACTGCAGTGTTGTAAATCATCTGATAGCATATTGCATAGGAAAGAAGACGTATGCTGTGTTTAGGAAATACAGTACGCCCACACACGAACACCTGGACCCAAACTCACACACCAGTGTAGCAGGTGTTGCGCCCCCCTGAACAATCCAACCCCCAGTGGCAAATAATTAATCACATCAGCCACTAATCACAGCTAAGCATTCTGGGATAGCTGCTCAGCAACAGACGGGCTCAATGAAGAACCAATTAGCTAAGCAGTTTGGATCAAGCACAGTCAGTTACACACAAGAAGAGAAGCTCAAAACCACCAATCTCAACTCTCATATAGACACACAATCTCATACATTATGAAACATTCACAAACATGTTGTGACAGTGATCCACACTCTCCGCTGTCACATTCACAATCCCTCTACCGTCCTGGTCTCTATCCACACTCTCTATCTTTCTCTCACACACACACAAACTAACACACGCAGCTCCCCACCACCATCCCCCACCATCTCTCCTCGCCTCCCCTCCTCCTCTTGGCTTATTGCATGGTCCTTACCATCTGTGAGGGTTTGGAAGCACATCTTGCCGCTGTATTTGCCAAAGCCAGCCACAGTCCTGGCCCGCACCTGCACGACGTAGACCGTGCCTGCCCGGAGGCCCTCCACGCGGGCTGTGTTGGTCTCGCTGCGCACCATGGTGGAATTAATCTCTGCATGGTCCTGGAGGAGGACAGGGGAGAGAGAGAGATACCAGATGAATGTTGCAGAGAGGCAGAGCAGATGATGTGTATAATCCAGGAGGGGACATAATGGAGGAGACAGAGAGGAAGAGACCAGGGGCCGTATGTCTCGCAGGTTAGCGTTTTTCGTCATGAATCTTGTTCTGGAGGCAGCTCTACAGAGTTGTCACTAGCTGGCACAGCCACAAAGTCACAACATCTGCACATTTTTGTTTTAATGAATCTTTACAATATAGACAATTTTGACTTTGCAGCTGGCCTATCTAAGGGGAAGTCAGTTCACTCAACCAGCATACGTCTAAAGTGGTGGTTTCTTTAACTTCTCAGAGTAGGAGTGCTGATATAAAATCAGTCTGACCTTCTAGAGCACAATTAATGATATAAAATTGACGGGGGGGACCTGATCCTAGATGCATTATACAGAGCCCGGTTAGGCCGGTTAGCCCGGTTAGCCTGGTTAGCCCGGTTAGCATTTAAAGAAACCGTTGTATTATCTCCCCTATGCTGCGGAAGTATTCAGCAACCAACAGTTAGTAACGTTGGCTGCCTTTGCCACAACAGAGGTAACACTGGCATTTTATTAGATTGTTTTGTTTATCCGACACTCTTATCCACAGTGACTCACATGGCATAAGAGGAGAGAAAGGATCCCACTGGGCACAGACATCAATTCAACGTCTATTCCACATTGGTTCAAAGTAATTTCATTGAAATGATGTGGAAACAACGTTGATTAAATCAATGTGTGCCCAGTGGGATAGAAAGGATTGATATTCAAAAAAGGCATTACTTTGCTAAAAAACAGCTGATAGCGGGAGCTTATGTGTTGTGTAACAGCCTCCTCCACCATAGAAACCTGAAAAGTTCAGATGAGTCATATGCAATTTGGATGCACTAATGGGCCTATTCAACACAATGGCACCAAAGTGTTCTCTAGCTGCTGTTGATCTCTTTCTATGAGAGAACGGTCACTAATCCCCTTGTCCTTGACAGGCTTACGTAACTGTTACGACCACAGATGGAAACTTTAATGCTGGGGTTGAATGACAGTATGTATTGTTAAAGAGGCCACTGAAAACGCCAATTGGCACGTGTTTTTCTGTTGCTCATTAGACAAATGAGATTTCAGTCTTGGAGGTGTGTTTCCTGACCGATTCAGCTTGGTTGATGACGTTTGTCCCCCATGAGACACTGTAGACGCGGAAGCATATTTCACTTCCTCATTATCCCCAGAATGAATCTAAGATAACTCAAGAAATGTATAATTAATTTTGACATTCTTACCAAGGATGTTTTAGTTGCACAATTTTACATCTAACTACGGTGCGTGGTGCAGTATTTCTCAAGTTAAAAAAACGTGTGACTAGTTGTCTTATGTAAACAGTCGGAGCTACTGAGCAGGTTTGCCTCACTGTCTATGCTATTGTATAGAGAGCAATATCCGCAGCTGTTCACCCCATGTTAGTGGTGTCATGACGTGGCCCTTTTTTGGGTATAGCTAGTGGCTTCCCCTCTCTCTCTCTCTCTCTCTCTCCTACATCCAGGTTCTGTTATCTCATCTTGTAAACTCCCCCTGGCCATGCAGAAAGAGACACACAGAGAGAACAAAAGATTTCACATGGCGAACTCCTAAATCCCCAAAATGAGGATTTGATATAAAATGTCCACTTGTGAGAAGGTGGGAATGGTCCGTGGACACTTAAGGGATGGGTATGATGAGTGTGTTTCATTTGGTGACCTCAGAGAGGACATAAAACACGCATAACTATATGTACAATTCTCAATTATGGGGTTTGCATCTAATTCTTGTATAAAATGAATGAGTAAAGATTAAACTATTTGTGAAATTATCTAAATTGTAAATTGTAAATTGATGTTAAACCTTTAATAAAGTTTAACTAAGTCATTGGCCCTCCCCCGTGAGCACAGACATGATCTGGCGTCATGGAACAGCCTTTTCTATTGTTACAAATAAAAAAAACTCCTGAGGAAATCCTCAGCAGACCACAAAAACCTCAGTGTCCACTAAGGTTACAATGATTGTTGAATTCCTAACCATACCATGTGAAGCAATGGCTACACAGGGGGAAATGGTTCAACTCTGAGACTATCGATCCCGACAGAATAAGAGCAAATGTTAGATACTAATTACTAGTCTGCAGCTAGAAATGATGTCAACCTGGGATGCGAAGACCGACAACGGCCGAAAAATCTATGCTATGAGAACATTTCTGAATGGTACTCTGAAGTATCCATCCTAACCATGAAAGACTGATCTTCAGGGAAGCAGAGAGCGAGACGATGATGAACTGACTCTCCAACAGACAGACGGACGATTCCAACAGAGATTACAATGACACACTGGGCGTAAATATATATTGATTGCAATTATTCCCGAATGAGTGAGCGTTGATGTGCAAAGGATTAGCATTTCAGTTAATATAATTATCAACTGTGTAGTGACTCTTTTGTTCTTTCCTGTCATTTCAGTCCACACCCACTTCCCTTTGTCCACCAATCCGTCATATCGGCTCAGCCCACTAGGGAACCTCCCCTATCATTTCCTTGTAACCATATCTACTGTGTTGTTTGTTTATACATTTCTGTGATTATTTAGTTAGTTAATAGTTAAATGGTTAAGACAATTTCTGTATGGAACATTCATAGTAAAGGCTGGGTTCATGCAGATAACCAACAATTTACGACATTTGGAATGAGACTAACGTGAGGTAAAGAATAATTCATCAATTAGAAGACTAATTGATCAGATATTAAAATATCTGAAGAGTTATTCTAGGAAAATTATAACTTTGTAATCTGAAGATTTTCCTTGGTGCCCCGACTTCCTCGATGGCCGTTACATATCATAACGGCCATCGATAAAAGACAGTACTGTGCAGCCGTTTTCATCGACCTTGCCAAGGCTTTCGACTCTGTCAATCACCATATTCTTATCGGCAGACTCAGTAGCCTCGGTTTTTCTGATTACTGCCTTGCCTGGTTCACCAACTACTTTGCAGACAGAGTTCAGTGTGTCAAATCGGAGGGCATGCTGTCCGGTCCTCTGGCAGTCTCTATGGGGGTGCCACAGGGTTCAATTCTCGGGCTGACTCTTTTCTCTGTATATATCAATGATGTTGCTCTTGCTGCGGGCGATTCCCTGATCCACCTCTACGCAGACGACACCATTCTATATACTTCCGGCCCGTCCTTGGACACTGTGCTATCTAACCTCCAAATGAGCTTCAATGCCATACAACACTCCTTCCGTGGCCTCCAACTGCTCTTAAACGCTAGTAAAACCAAATGCATGCTTTTCAACCGTTCGCTGCCTGCACCCGCATGCCTGACTAGTATCACCACCCTGGATGGTTCCGACCTTGAATATGTGGACATCTATAAGTACCTAGGTGTCTGGCTAGACTGTAAACTCTCCTTCCAGACTCATATCAAACATCTCCAATTGAAAATCAAATCTAGAGTCGGCTTTCTATTCCGCAACAAAGCCTCCTTCACTCACGCCGCCAAACTTACCCTAGTAAAACTGACTATCCTACCGATCCTCGACTTCGGCGACGTCATCTACAAAATAGCTTCCAACACTCTACTCAGCAAACTGGATGCAGTTTATCACAGTGCCATCCGTTTTGTCACTAAAGCACCTTATACCACCCACCACTGCGACCTGTATGCTCTAGTCGGCTGGCCCTCGCTACATATTCGTTGCCAGACCCACTGGTTCCAGGTCATCTACAAGTCCATGCTAGGTAAAGCTCCGCCTTATCTCAGTTCACTGGTCACGATGGCAACACCCACCCGTAGCACGCGCTCCAGCAGGTGTATCTCACTGATCATCCCTAAAGCCAACACCTCATTTGGCCGCCTTTCGTTCCAGTTCTCTGCTGCCTGTGACTGGGACGAATTGCAAAAATCGCTGAAGTTGGAGACTTTTATCTCCCTCACCACCTTCAAACATCTGCTATCTGAGCAGCTAACCGATCGCTGCAGCTGTACATAGTCTATCGGTAAATAGCCCACCCAATTTTACCTACCTCATCCCCATACTGTTTTTATTTATTTACTTTTCTGCTCTTTTGCACACCAATATCTCTACCTGTACATGACCATCTGATCATTTATCACTCCAGTGTTAATCTGCAAAATTGTAATTATTTGCCTACCTCCTCATGCCTTTTGCACACAATGTATATACTCTCTTTTTTTCTACTGTGTTATTGACTTGTTAATTGTTTACTCCATGTGTAACTCTGTGTTGTCTGTTCACACTGCTATGCTTTATCTTGGCCAGGTCGCAGTTGTAAATGAGAACTTGTCTCAACCAGCCTACCTGGTTAAATAAAGGTAAAATAAAATAAATAAAATAAAAATACATGATTAGTTTAATCACGTAATAATAATTACAGAGAATTGATTTGATAAAATAACTGTCTTCACTTTAATGATGCTAAAGACACGACATTGGGAAAATGGACATATCAAAACCCAACCTTCACTTACCCGTTGTGATGCAGGGATGTTCCAAACTCCATTTTGTAGTAAATTCTGAGACTAGAATAAATGTTTCTGACTCATATCGATGCCATATACAGTAGACTATTATGAAAGTGATTCAATGCTTTTTAAAGTTAGTCACTTTTTAAATAAGCTCACATTCACGCATACACATGCACGCATGCACACACAGACACGTACACAGAGACGCACCCCCACACACACTACCCCTCTAACCACCCATATACACACACAGCCACAAATAGTAATGAATTAAGGCCCATTTGTCTATGAGTCACATTGTAATATTGTTCCAAACTGCAGTATTTACTGCTGGCCTTAGAAGTATTTAGAGAGAGAGAGAGAGTTCAATTAGTAAATGAAGTTGTTCTGTGGTGTCTGAAGTGGCAGACTGCTAATTATGACAGAGGACTATTTCCACCTACAGAATGTGTTTGTTTTCACAGAAAGGAACAAAGCAACGCTTCCAAGTTCCATTGGCAGAGAAATGTTTTGTGCCATTTTCTTATTCTGTTTTGGTTTGTTTGGGTATTTCAGAATGTGAGTTCAAAGGATTAAACAAATGTATGGTCGAAACTGTATAACTAAATCCAGTAAGACTTTATAGACCCTGAACGTCTAACAGTCTGTGTGCATGCAGGCATGTGTGTGTGTGTGTGTATGTGTGTATGCCTGCCTGTGTATTGGGGTGGCTGTGTGATATGTTTGTGTGTGTCCTGTCTGTGCAAGTGTGTAGGCCCAGTGTCCATCACCTTAAATGAACCAGCCTGGCCCAGCCTGCTAGTGCTAGAAGGCTTTGGTCCTGACTGGTGCACTATCTGCTATGGGGATAGGAGGGGGTAACTGTAATTAGCTAGTCCTGTCACCGTCACAGAGTGAATAGAGACAAAAAATAAGCATGCACACCTACACTACACTACACTACACCCACACCTGCAGGCAGCTGATATACAGTGAGCTACAAATGTATCGGGACAGTTACACGTTGTTGTTGTTTTGGCTCTGTACACTTGCACTTTGGAATTGAAATGTATTTTCATCCATATCGGGTGAACCGTTTATCACGGACTATAAAGGGAAAACCAGCCACGTCGCAGACACCAGCGTCTTGCTTCCGGAAGGGCTAAACACCTTCTTTGAGGATAATACAGTGCCACTGACGCGGCCCACTACCATGAACTGTGGGCTCTTCTTCTCCTCGGCCGACAAGAGTAAGACATTTAACCGTGTTAACCCTCGCAAGGATGCCGGTCCAGACGGCATCTCTAGCCGCATCCTCAGAGCATGCTCAGACCAGCTGGCTGGAGTGTTTACAGACATATTCAATCTCTCCTTATCCCGGTGGAGAAGGTCCTCAGGTTCCTCGGTGTACACATCACAGACGATATGAAATGGTCCACCCACACAGACAGTGTGGTGAAGAAGGCACAACAGCACCTCTTTAACCTCAGGAGGCTGAAGAAATGTGGCTTGGTCCCTAAAACCCTAACAAACTTTTCTAGATGCACAATTGAGAGCATCCTGTTGGGCTGTATCACCGCCTGGTACGGCAACTGCAACGCCCGCAACCACAGGGCTCTCTAGAGGGTGGTGCGGTCTGCACAACACATCACCGGAGGCAAGCTACTTGCCCTCCAGGACACCTACAGCACCCGATGTCACAGGAAGGCCATAAAGATCATCAAGGACAACAACCACCCGAGCCACTGCCTGTTCACGCTGCTGTCATCCAGAAGGCGAGGTCAGTACAGGTGCATCAAAGCTGGGACCGAGAGACTGAAAAACAGCTTCTATCTCAAGGCCATCATGTTAAATAGCCATCACCAGCCAGCTTTCACCCCATTACGCAACCATGCACCTTAGAGGCTGCTGCCCTATATACATAGACTTGGAATCATTGGCCATTTTAATAATGGAACACTAGTCACTTTAGTAATGTTTATATAATGTTAACATACTGCTATACTCAACTCATATGTACAGTATATACTGTATTCTATTCTACTGTATCTTAGTCAATGCCACTCCGACATCTAATATTTATACATTTCTTCATTCCCATTTTTTTACTTTTAAATTTGTGTGTATTTTTGTGAATTGTTGCACTGCTGGAGCTACCAGCACAATCATTTTGCTACACCCACAATAACATCTGCTAAATATGTGTTTGTGACCGAATAAAATTGGATTTGATGTGATTTGAAATTACAGCACTTTTTGTACATAGAGTTGAAGTCGGAAGTTTACCGACACTTAGGTTGGAGTCATTAAAACTAGTTTTTCAACCACTCCCCAAATTTCTTGTCAGCAAACTATAGTTTTGGCAAGTCGGTTAGGACATCTACTTTGTGCATGACACAAGTCATTTTTTCCAACAATTGTTTACAGACAGATTATTTCATTTCTAATTCACTGTATCACAATTCCAGTGAGTCAGAAGTTTGCATACGCTAAGTTGACTGTGCCTTTAAAAGGTTTGGAAAATTCCAGAAAATAATGTCATGACATCAGAAGCTTCTGATAGGCTAATTGACAGAATTTTAGTCAATTGGAGGTGTACCTGTGGATGTATTTCAAGGCCTACCTTCAAACTCAGTGCCTCTTTGCTTGACATCATGGGAAAATCAAAAGAAATCAGCCAAGACCTCAGAAAAAAATGGTATACCTCCAGAAGTCTGGTTCATCCTTGGGAGCAATTTCCAAATGCCTGAAGGTACCACGTTCATCTGTACAAACAATATAAACACCATGGGACCATGCAGCCGTCATACCGCTCAGGTAGGAGACGCATTCTGTCTCCTAGAGATGAATGTACTTTGGTGCGAAAAGTGCAAATTAATCCCAGAACAACAGCAAAGGATCTATATCCACAATAAAATGAGTCCTATATCGACATAACCTGAAAGGCCGCTCAGCAGGGAAGAAGCCACTGCTCCAAAACCGCCATAAAAAAGACAGACTACGGTTTGCAACTCCACATGGGGACAAAGATCATACTTGTTGGAGAAATGTCCTCTGGTCTGATGAAACAAAAATAGAACGGTTTGGCCATAATGACCATCGTTATGTTTGGAGGAAAAAGGGGGAGGCTTGCAAGCCGAAGAACACCAGTCCAACCGTGAAGCACGGGGGTGACAGCATCATGTTGTGGGGGTGCTTTGCTGCAGGAGGGATAGGTGCACTTTACAAAATAGATGGCATCATGAGAAAGGGAAATTATGTGGATATATTGAAGCAACATCTCAAGACATCAAGTTAAAGCTTGGTCGCAAAGGGGTCTTCCAAATGGACAATGACCCCAAGAATACTTCCAAAGTTGTGGCAAAATGGCTTAAGGACAACAAAGTCAAGGTATTGGTGTGGCCATCACAAAGCCCTGACCTCAATCCCATAGAAAATTTGTGGGCAGAACTGAAAAAGTGTGTGCGAGCAAGGAGACCTACAAACCTGACTCAGTTACAACAGCTCTGTCAGGAGGAATGGGCCAAAATTCACCCAACTTATTGTGGGAAGCTTCTGGATGGCTACCCAAAACGTTTGACCCAAGTTAAACAATTTAAAGGCAATGCTACCAAATACTAATTGAGTGTATGTAAACTTCTGACCCACTAAATCATTCTCTATACTATTATTTTGACATTTCACATTCTTAAAATAAAGTGGTGATCCTAACTGACCTAAGACAGGGAATTTTTACTAGGATTAAATGTCAGGAATTGTGAAAAATGTATTTGGCTAAGGTGTATGTAAACTTCTGACTTGAACTGTTGTCCTCCCATTTTTATTTATTTATTATTATTATTATTTTATTTAAACTTTATTTAACTAGGCAAGTCAGTTTTAAGAACAAACTCTTATTTGGCCTTTTTTTTTAGGTGAGTACAAACAAATTCTTATTCTTATTCCTCCAGCATCTTCATAAGGTCCTTTGCTGTTAGGTGAGTAAGGTGAGTAAAAGTATTGGAACAAATTCACTTACAGTATATGTGATTTAAGTAGTCAAAAGTGTAGTGTTTGGTCCCATATTCCTAGCATGCGATAATTACATCAAGTGTGTGACTTGTTGGATGCATTTGCTGTTGGTTTTGGTTGCGTTTCAGATTATTTTGTGCCCAATAAAAATGAATGGTAAAATAATGTATTGTGTCATTTGAGTCACTTTTATTGTAAATAAGAATAGAATAGAATTCTAAACACTTCTACATTAATGTGGATGCTACCATGATTAGGGATAGTGCTGAATGAATTGTGAATAATGATGAGTGAGGAAGTTACAGATACACAAATATCACATATCATACCGTACCAAGACATGCTAACCCAATCACATTTACTATGACAGGGGAGATTATAATTTTTTAGGGGGTATGATATTTATGCCTCTGTAACTTTGACTGCAGTTTCTCAGATATGCAACTACTGAAGAGACTACTATACCTCATCATGGAACACAATCTATAAACATTTCCATATACACTTTAATGAGATCTAAGAAAGAGGAGGATGAAAAAGGACAGGAGAGCGACAGGAACAACTGAGAAGAGAATAGAACAGAATAGAGACAGAGGCCCATATCCGGCCCACACCGACATCATTACCCAATCAGATCAGTGTAATTAGATCATGAAGGAAGCTCCATCATTGGCCAGATGAGGTAAACACTGCTATGAAATTTGGCCCACATATAACGATCTCTCCAATCACATTAGGCTTTATTGAACACTCACTCCTGTGATGAAGAGGAATGTTAGCTCGTCCGCTAATAGGAAAATGCTACACCTCTCAAAGTTTAATCTCATAATAGGATATTAGTTTGTGTTATATGTGTTATAGCATTGGATAATTATATTGGGGTTATTTACATGTTTATTGGTAATTTACCATGAAGGCAAAGAGTCAAATACATGTCTAGCCTCAACACTAATGTTCCTGCAATGCCTACTACTATACACACACCATGCAAAAGTGATATTGTACTTCCATTATGGCGTGATCTAAGTTGATAAACCTCCAAACATAGACAACTCATGGGAAGGAAAGCCAGGCCACCACAGAGTATTGGGACATCACTTTCGTTTTCATCAGCCATGGTTGGTTGAGCATCGACCACCTGCGGTTAGGATTGGCCCATTCCCGCTGTCAGTCAAACAGGGTATCCCAGGATCACACCCCCCTCTGCTTAATTTCGGGGGACAGGTGGGTGGGCAGATGGAAGATGGCCAATGGGGAATGATCTCTGGAGAAACAGCCAACAGGCCTTTTCACGCTCTCAGACAAATGGGTATTATATTTAACGTGAAGTAGCAGGTGGAGGGACAGCAGCTTGTGGATGGCCAATGAAAGGTTTTGCCAGGAGAGACCGCCCACTGTGAATGGCCCTCTCCTGCTGCCAGTCAAATGCAAGTTAGAAAAGACACACCCTAACTTGCTATATTAAAAAGGGAAGGCAGGTGGGAGGGCAGCCAATGGTGAGGCTTGCCAGGAGTGACAGACAGGGAACATTTTATGTCCCCTGCTCTCTGTAGTATCCCCAAGGCTACAGGTACCTAGACCAGGCAGTATTTCCTTCAACTAACACTAATAACAATGCGGGCCTCCTCTCCTGTTGGATTTGTCCCAAACATAACATTTGGGACATTCAGGACAAAAACTGAATTTCTTTGCAATGTTTTTTGCAGTATTAATTTAGCGACTTATTGCAAAAAGGATGCTTGTTTTTGAATATGTGTATTTTGTACAGGTTTCCTTCTTTTCACTCTGTCAATTAGATTAGTATTATGGAGTAACTACAATGTTGTTGATCCATCTTCAGTTATCTCCTATCACAGCCATTAAACTCTGTAACTGTTTTAAAGTCACCATTGGCCTCATGGTGAAATCCCTGAGCAGATTCCTTCCTCTCCGGCAACTGAGTTAGGAGGGACGCCTGTATCTTTGTAGTGACTGGGTGTATTGATACACCATCCAAAGGGTAATGAATCGCTTCACCATGCTCAAAGGGATATTCAATGTCTGCATTTGTTATTTTTATACATCTACCATCTAGGTGCCCTTTGCAAGGCATTGGAAAACCTCCCTGGTCTTTGAGGTTGAATCTGTTTGAAATTCACTGATAGACTGAGGAACCTTAAAGATAATTGTGTGTATGGGGTACAGAGATGAGGTAGTCATCCAAAAAGCATGTTAAACACCCACAGAATGAGTCCATGCAATGTATTATGTGACTTGTTAAGCATATTTTTACACCTGAACATATTAAGGCTTTCCATAACAAAGTTGTTGAATACTTATTGACTCAAGAAACTGCAGCTTTACATGTTTTATTCATTTAAAAAAAATGTCTAAAAACATAATTCCACTTTGACATTATGAGGTATCATGTGTAGGACACAAAATCTCAATGTAATCCATTTTAAATTCAGACTGTAACACAACAAAATGTGGAAAAAGTCAAGGGGTGTGAATACTTTCTGACACATAGTAGACTAAATAATATGGTTAGAAATTCTATATCTATACAGTACCAGTCAAAGGTTTGGACACACCTACTCATTCAAGGGTTTTTCTTTATTTTTTACTATTTTCTACATTGTTGAATAATAGTGAAGACATAAAAACCATGAAATAGCACATGGAATCATGTATTAACCAAATAAGTGTTAAACAAATCAAAATATATTTGAGATTTGAGATTCTTCAAAGTAGCCACCCTTTGCATTGATGACAGCTTTGCACACTCTTGGCAGCTTTGCACACTATTTATTTATTTATGCTACTGACGTGAATGAAAAGCCTAAGGAAACTATACCATCAGTAAACAATTTCAATCACAGAGGCACCATGGCTTACATTACTATACCATAAGCAAGGAATTACCATATTCATTACGAATTAAAATAACCCGCTTGAAGCTGATATTAAAGGGTATTTAAAATGTATTCATAATCTGCATATTACAGATATATAGCAAATAAAATGTTGAAACAGCTTAACTGTTAGTAATTTTTTTTAAATGATTCCCTGAAGCATAGCACAATACTAAAATATGGCATTACTATATTCTCTCTGTCTACAGTTGATGGGTATCATGCATGCTATCTCCTTTCAACTCTAGCCCTGCCATTACGAATGATAAGCCACTTACAGTGCATATTTACTGTGGGAGATCGGATGTATAGCTGCGTTCACACGCTCACTATAAAGGCACAAGCAAAAGTCACTCTTGAAAGGGAAGAGAGGGGGCCTCTCACTAAGACATGATCACAGTAATTGCTAGCTAAGATGCATGCAAACACACACACGGACACATGCCCGCACACACACACACACACACACGCACACACACACACACACACACACACACACACACACACACACACACACACACACACACACACACACACACACACACACACACACACACACACACACACACACACACACACACACACACACACACACACACACACACACACACACACACACACAACTAACTCAGATTACTCACTGGGGGAGCTCAAAGCTCTGAACAACTCTCTCAGGATTGGGGGAAAGCGAAAAAGGTAGGGGATTTCGGAGGAACAACAATGGGTCGCCTTCACTCATTTAGTTTGTTTATCCTCCTTTTATTTCTGACATCTGCAAACACTTGGAGGACTTAGCTCTACGTCTCTACACTACAGCTCACCTGAGAATACAGCCTGGGCCTACAAGAGCTGGGTGTAGCACAGACCAATGAGAACAAGAGGAGAAAAGAGGGAGAGCTGCTGAAAGAGAGAAAAAGAGAAAGAGAGAAAGAGAGGAGAAAGAAATACAAAGAAGTCTGAAAGTTTAAATACTAATGGTGCCAGGGAATAGAGTCAAAATTCAGCTTTTCTAAAGTTCCCATTATAAATCATGACATTGTTGTGTGCATATTGAGCTGGGATAATAATGTGAGGTTTCAGTCAAGGCCAACTGAGAGAATAGATTAATGATAAAGACATGAGTTGTGTTTGGAGTTCAATGGGAATTACAGTGGGCAAAAGAACAGTGGGTAATAGTGATTTTTGGTCGACAGTGGACAACTCTGGAGTTCTTTGACTCCTCCCTGTTTGGCAATGCTACTGCAATCCACAGAACCACTGAGTCACACAGACACACACCTAATATACACATACATTATGTTCTTCTATCCTCGTGGGGACCTAAAATGTATTTCTATTAAAAATACACACATATACACACACATTCTGTTCTCTTGAACACAGACCTCAGTAACCAGAGCCAGCTGAGCCAGTTCAGAGCATCCCTGCTCTCCACTCTACTGGTAATGGACGCCCTGCTCTCCTACCCACCAAACTTTAGGAGAACAAACTAAAAGGAGAAAAGAAAGAGGAAATGAGATGCCACTTCTTCTCTACAGACTGTTCATTCATTTCTGCTTGCTTGCCAAATTACACAATTCCAGGACTGCTTACTCTGGAGTGAAAGGGGGTAGTGGTCTGTTTGGTGGGAAGCCTATAGAGTTAAGAGCACTGGATACCTCTATTCAGTTCTCCCTCCTTACGGTATTTCTGTCTCCCAATCCCTCCTCTCCCCTCACACTATTTGGGTCACGAACACCCAGAAAACTACAACTCGGGAGGTTATGGGTTCAAATTCTATATGGAGATCTCTTTTAACTTATACAATGAACACTTCAGTGTCCTTCCAACAACAAAGTGTAACTATGCACTCCACTAACACTGTATTACAGTGAGTTAAACAACCCATTTACCGTATAACAGATCTGTGTGGGAAGACGATGTACTGCAAATGACTTGTGTTGTAAAACTCTTCTCTACCCTGCACTTGAAGACAAAATGAAAGTTACTAGCGTAGCTTGAAAGTCCTTGGGAACAATCGTCCACAGCTCCATAACTATGAAACCTAAAAATACTTATATCACCTGTTCTTAGACACACAGAAAAACCACGAAGGAGAGACGGCAAGACGGCAAGGCCATTTTGATACATTTGATAATAAACCCCAGGTTTTAATGGCTGCATTATCTAGGCTATAAGTTTCCGAGCAAGAAAGAGAGAGGCCATGTGCAGAGGAGAGTGTTATAGACACAGATCCAGCAGTGAGACACCCCTCTGTGATATATTTGGATGCCTAAAGGACCACATCAGCACTTTACGAATGTACAGAAGTTTGTGTCATAGAGAGACTTCTGAGCCGTTCAGAGGGAACAAAGTGGAGTAAGATTGACGGAATTGAGTTACAACGTAAAACACCATATAATGTATGCAGAGCAGAATAAGGCCGATACCCACTAATGATCAAAATCCAGAAAAGAGCTGATAAATTCTACAACCACCTAAAATGAAGCGATTCCCAAACCGTCCATAACAAAGCCATCACCTACAGAGAGATGAACCTGGAGAAGAGTCCTTTAAGCAAGCTGGTCCTTGGGCTCTTTTCACAGCACAAACAGACCCTACAGAGCCCCAGGACAGCAACACAATTAGACCCAACTAAATCATGAGAAAACCAAAAGATAATTACTTCATCCATTGGAAAGAATGAACAAAAAAACAGAGCTATGACTATGTACAGACTCAGTGAGTCTTGCTCAAGAGAAGACAGGCTATGTTCACACTGCCCACAAAAGGAGGTGGAAACTGAGCTGCACTTCCTAACCTCTTGCCAAATGTATGACCATATTAGAGACACATATTTCCCTCGGATAACACAGACTCACAATGACTTCAAAAACAAACCCAAATTTGATAACCAAAAACTATCTATTGGGTGAAATACCACAGTGTGCCATTACAGCAGCAATATTTGTGTCCTGTTGCCACAAGAAAAGGGCACCCAGTGAAGAACAAACACCATTGTAAATACAACTCATATTTTATTTATTTAAAATTTATTTAACTATTTGCACATAATATGACATTTGACATGTCATTATTCTTTTGGAATTTTTGTGAGTGTAATGTTTACTGTTAATTTGAGTTTGTTTATTTCAATTTTGTTTATTATCTATTTCACTTGCTATGGCAATGTAAACATGTTCCCATTCCAATAAACCCATTAAATTGAATTGAGAGAGACAGAGAAACAGAGAGAGAGAGACCGACAGAGAAAGACAGAGAAAGACACAGAGAGAGAGACAGAGAGAGAGAAAGAGAGACAGAGAGAAAGAGAGAGACAGGGAGAGAAAGAGACAGGGAGAGAAAGAGACAGAGAGAGAGAAAGAGAGAGATATAGAGAGAAAGAGAGAGAGAAAGAGAGAGATATGGAGAGAAAGAGAGACAGAGAGAAAGAGAGAGATATAGAGAGACAGAGAGAAAGAGAGAGAGAAAGAGAGATAGAGAGACAGAGAGAGATATAGAGAGAAAGAGAGAGACAGAGAGAAAGAGAAAGAGAAAGAGAGAGATATAGAGAGAAAGAGAGAGATATAGAGAGAAAGAGAGATATAGAGAGAAAGAGAGAGAGAAAGAGAGAGATAGAGAGAAAGAGAGAGACAGAGAAAAAGAGAGAGAGAAAGCGAGAGATATAGAGAGATATAAAGAGAAAGAGAGACAGAGAAAAAGAGAGAGATATAGAGAGAAAGAGAGACAGAGAGAAAGAGAGAGATATAGAGAGACAGAGAGAAAGAGAGAGAGAAAGAGAGAGATATAGAGAGAAAGAGAGAGATAGAGAGAAAGAGAGAGACAGCGAGAAAGAGAGAGAGAAAGAGAGAGATATATAGAGAAAGAGAGAGATATATAGAGAAAGAGAGATATAGAGAGAAAGAGAGAGAGAAAGAGAGAGATATAGAGAGAAAGAGAGAGACAGAGAAAAAGAGAGAGAGAAAGAGAGAGATATAGAGAGAAAGAGAGAGAGAAAGAGAGAGATATATAGAGAAAGAGAGACATAGAGAGAAAAAGAGAGAGAAAGAGAGATAGAGAGAAAGAGAGACAGAGAGAAAGAGAGAGAGAAAGAGAGAGATATAGAGAGAAAGAGAGAGACATAGAGAGAGTAACCTTGGGAAAATCCTCTGCATTATTATTAACAGCAGACTCGTACATTTCCTCAATGAAAACAATGTACTGAGCAAATGTCAAATTGGCTTTTTACCAAGTTACCGTACAACAGACCATGTATTCACCCTGCACACCCTAATTGACAACCAAACAAACCAAAACAAAGGCAAAGTCTTATCATGCTTTGTTGATTTCAAAAAAGCCTTTGACTCAATCTGGCATGAGGGTCTGCTATACAAACTTATGGAAAGTGGTGTTGGGGGTAAAACATACGACATTATAAAATCCATGTACACAAACAACAAGTGTGCGGTTAAAATTGGCAAAAAACACACACATTTCTTCACACAGGGTCGTGGGGTGAGACAGGGATGCAGCTTAAGCCCCACCCTCTTCAACATATATACCAACGAATTGGCGCGGGCACTAGAAAAGTCTGCAGCACCCGGCCGCCCCCTGCTAGAATCCGAAGTCAAATGTCTGCTGTTTGCTGATGATCTGGTGCTTCTGTCACCAACCAAGGAGGGCCTACAGCAGCACCTAGATCTTATGCACAGATTCTGTCAGACCTGGGCCCTGACAGTAAATCTCAGTAAGACCAAAATAATGGTGTTCCAAAAAAGGTCCAGTCACCAGGACCACAAATACAAATTCCATCTAGACACTGTTGCCCTAGAGCACACAAAAAAACTATACATAGCTTGGCCTAAACATCAGCGCCACAGGTAACTTCCACAAAGCTGTGAACGATCTGAGAGACAAGGCAAGAAGGGCATTCTATGCCATCAAAAGAAACATAAATTTCAACATACCAATTAGGATTTGGCTAAAAATACTTGAATCAGTCATAGAGCCCATTGCCCTTTATGGTTGTGAGGTCTGGGGTCCGCTCACCAAGCAAGACTTCACAAAATGGGACAAACACCAAATTGAGACTCTGCATGCAGAATTCTGCAAAAATATCCTCCGTGTACAACGTAGAACACCAAATAATGCATGCAGAGCAGAATTAGGCTGATACCCACTAATTATCAAAATCCAGAAAAGAGCCATTAAATTCTACAACCACCTAAAAGGAAGCGATTCACAAACCTTCCATAACAAAGCCATCACCTACAGAGAGATGAACTTGGAAAAGAGTTCCCTAAGCAAGCTGGTCCTGGGGCTCTGTTCACAAACACAAACACACCCCACAGAGCCCCAGGACAACAGCACAATTAGACCCAACCAAATCATGAGAAAACAAAAAGATAATTACTTAACACATTGGAAAGAAGTAACAAAAAAACAGAGCTAACTAGAATGCTATTTGGCCCTACACAGAGAGTACACAGCGGCAGAATACCTGACCACTGTGACGGACCCAAAATTAAGGAAAGCTTTGACTATGTACAGACTCAGTGAGCATAGCCTTGCTATTGAGAAAGGCCGCCGTAGGCAGACATGGCTCTCAAGAGAAGACAGGCTATGTGCTCACTGCCCACAAAATGAGGTGGAAACTGAGCTGCACTTCCTAACCTCCTGCCCAATGTATGACCATATTAGAGAGACATATTTCCCTCAGATTACACAGATCCACAAAGAATTCGAAAACAAATCCAATTTTGAAAAACTCCCATATCTACTGGGTGAAATTCCACAGTGTGCCATCACAGCAGCAAGATTTGTGACCTGTTGCCACGAGAAAAGGGCAACCAGTGAAGAACAAACACCATTGTAAATACAACCCATATTTATGCTTATTTATTTTATCTTGTGTCCTTTAACCATTTGTACATTGTTAAAACACTGTATATATATATATATATAATATGACATTTGTAATGTCTTTACTGTTTTGAAACCTCTGTATGTGTAATGTTTACTGTTAATTTTTGTTGTTTTTCACTTTCTATATTCACTTTGTATGTTGTCTACCTCACTTGCTTTGGCAATGTTAACACATGTTTCCCATGCAAATAAAGCCCTTGAATTGAATTGAATTGAATTGAGAAAGAGAGAGAGAAAGAGAGAGGTATAGAGAGAAAGAGAGAGAGAAAGAGAGGTATAGAGAGAAATAGAGAGACAGAGAGAAAGAGAGAGAGAAAGAGAAAGAGAGAGAGAAAGAGAGATATATAGAGAAAGAGAGATATATAGAGAGAAAGAGAGAGAAAGAGAGAGATATAGAGAGAAAGAGAGAGACATAGAGAGAAAGAGAGAGAAAAAGAGAGATATAGAGAAAGAGAGATATATAGAGAAAGAGAGAGATATAGAGAGAAAGAGAGAGAGAAAGAGAGAGATATAGAGAGAAAGAGAGAAAGAGGGAAATAGAGAAAGAGAGAGATATAGAGAGAAAGAGAGAGACATAGAGAGAAAGAGAGAGACATAGAGAGAAAGAGAGAGAGAGATAGAGAGAAAGAGAGAGACAGAGAGAAAGAGAGAGACATAGAGAGAAAGATAGACAGAGATAATTAGAGAGACAGAGAGAAAGAGCAAGAGAGAAAGACTTCCAAAAAACATTTGATTCTATTTGGAATACAGGACTGTTCTACAAAGTTATTGAAAGTGGTGTAGGGGGCAAAACATATGACATAATTAAATCAATGTAAACTGGCAATACATGCAGCATTAACATTGGCAAGAAAATAACAGAATTCTTTAACCAAGGCTGGGGCCTACGTCAGGGTTGCAATCTGAGCCCTGCACTCTTCAATATTTACATCAATGAATTGGCCACTATTCTAGAAAAATCCTCAGCCCCTGGTGTTAGCCTCCACAATTCAGAAATTAACTGCCTACTCTTCGCAGATGACCTATGCCTGCTGTCACCAACAGCACATGGCCTACAGCAGGGCCTGGACCTGCTAGAGCAGTCCTGCCAGACCTGGGCCCTGGCAGTAAACCCCAAAAAGTAATGATTTTCCAGAGAAGATCTCAGGGAATTAGACCAAAGTTCACAATTGGTACAAAATATATAGAGTACTGCACACACTACAATTACTTAGGTTTAAAAATAAGCTCAACTGGACACCTTAATGAGGTAGTGAATCAACTGAGAGACAAAGCACGCAAGGCATTCTACGTCATTAAAAAACAAATTCAAATTGAAATACCTATTAAACTTTGGCTAAAATTAAATGAATATGTCATTGAACCATTTGCACTTTATGGCAGTGAGGTGTGGGGTCCACTTGCAAAACAAGATTTCATCAAATAGGACAAACACCCCATTGAAACCCTGCATGCAGAGTTCTGTAAGATACTCCTACATGTCCAGAGGAAAACTACAAACAATGCATGCATGGCAGAATTAGGCCAATATCCACTAATAATAAAAACTCAAAAAAGAGCAATTAAGTTTTGGAAACATCTAAAATACTGTGACCCCCTCTCATATCATTACCAAGCCCTGCAATGCCAAGAGCTGAGCAAAGAAAATAGTCCCCTCATCCAGCTGGTCCTGGGGCTGAGTTCACAAACCTGCTCTACTAACACACTGAAGCCTCAGGACCAGAACATCCAATCAATCAGAATAAACCAAATTACAACACAGTCAAAACAAAACTACATTGCTTATTGGGAAACACAAGCACAAACACAAAGCAAAATGCAGTGCTATCTGGACCTAAATCGACAGTACACAGTGGCTAAGTATTTGACCATGGTTACCGATCAAAACCTTAGAAAAACCTTGACAAAGTACAGACTCAGTGAGCACAGCCTTGCCATTGAGAAGGGTAGACACAGGAAAACCTGGCTCCTGTAGAGGAAAGGCTGTGCAACCACTGCACCACAGCAGAACCTGAGACTGAGCTGCATTTCCTTACAAAATGTCAAAAATATAAAACAATTAGAGAGTGTAATTTCCCCAAAATGTCACTGATGAGAGTAGGCTACCCATCCTGTTGGGGGAGGACGCAGAGAGCTGTGGGTTGGCAGCGCACTAGATTTCTGCCTGCCATAAGTTGAGGGAGAGTGTCTGACAGACCAATCAACCTGCACATGTACTCCACTGTATGCTTATTGCACATGTACTCTACTGTATGGTTATTTTGACCCTTGGTTATTGTTGTTACTGTTGTCCCAGCCGACTATTTCACAACAACTACCTTATACACACAAGTGTAAAGGAATGAATAAGAATAGGCAAAAAGGTATTTAGTCAGCCACCAATTGTGCAAGTTCTCCCACTTAAAAAGATGAGAGAGGCCTGTAATATCCATCATAGCTACACTTCAACTATGACAGACAAAATGACAAAAAATCCAGAAAATCACATTGTAGGATTTTTAAATCAAATGTTATTTGTCACATACACATGGTTAGCAGATGTTAATGCGAGTGTAGCGAAATGCTTGTGCTTCTAGTTCCGACAACGCAGTAATAACAAACAAGTAATCTAATGAATATATTTGCAAATTCTGGTGGAAAATAAGTATTTGGTCACCTACATGAAAATCTATGCAGCCTACTCAATCACTTTTTATAGCTACTGTTTACAGGCCTCCTGGGCCATATACAGCGTTCCTCACTGAGTTCCCTGAATTCCCATCGGACCTTGTAGTCACAGCAGATCATATTCTAATCTTTGGTGACTTTAATATTCACATGGAAAAGTCCACAGACCCACTCCAAAAGGCTTTCGGAGCCATCATCGACTCAGTGGGTTTTGTCCAACATGTCTCTGGACCCACTCACTGTCACAGTCTTACGCTGGACCTAGTATTGTCCCATGGAATAAATGTTGTGGATCTGAATGTTTTTCTTCATAATCCTGGACTACCGGGGCACCATTTTATTATGTTTGCAATTGCAACAAATAATCTGCTCAGACCCAAACCAAGGAACATCAAAAGTAGTGCTATAAATTCACAGACAACACAAAGATTCCTTGACGTCCTTCCAGATTCCCTCTGTCTACCCAAGGACGCCAGAGGACAAAAATCAGTTAACCACCTAACTGAGGAACTCAATTTAACCTTGCGCAATACCCTAGATGCAGTTGCACCCCTAAAAATTAAAAACATTTTCTCATAAGAAACTAGCTCCCTGGTACACAGAAAATACCCGAGCTCTGAAGCAAGCTTCCAGAAAATTGGAACGGAAATGGCGCCACACCAAACTGGAAGTCTTCCGACTAGCTTGGAAAGACAGTACTGTGCAGTACCGAAGAGCCCTTATTGCTGCTCGATCATCCTATTTTTCTAACTTAATTGAGGAAAATAAGAACAATCCGAAATTCCTTTTTGATACTGTCGCAAAGCTAACTAAAAAGCAGCATTCCCCAAGAGAGGATGACTTTCACTTTAGCAGTGATAAATTCATGAACTTCTTTGAGGAAAATATTATGATTATTAGAAAGCAAATTACGGACTCCTCTTTAAATCTGCGTATTCCTTCAAAGCTCAGTTGTCCTGAGTCTGCACAACTCTGCCAGGACCTAGGATCAAGAGAGACGCTCAAGTGTTTTAGTACTATATCTCTTGACACAATGATGAAAATAATCATGGCCTCTAAACCTTCAAGCTGCATACTGGACCCTATTCCAACTAAACTACTGAAAGAGCTGCTTCCTGTGCTTGGCCCTCCTATGTTGAACATAATAAACGGCTCTCTATCCACCGGATGTGTACCAAACTCACTAAAAGTGGCAGTAATAAAACCTCTCTTGAAAAAGCCAAACCTTGACCCAGAAAATCTAAAAAACTATCGGCCTATATCGAATCTTCCATTCCTCTCAAAAATTTTAGAAAAGGCTGTTGCGCAGCAACTCACTGCCTTCCTGAAGACAAACAATGTATACGAAAAGCTTCAGTCTGGTTTTAGACCCCATCATAGCACTGAGACGGCACTTGTGAAGGTGGTAAATTACATTTTAATGGCATCGGAACGAGGCTCTGCATCTGTCCTCGTGCTCCTAGACCTTAGTGCTGCTTTTGATACCATCGATCACCACATTCTTTTGGAGAGATTGGAAACCCAAATTGGTCTACACGGACAAGTTCTGGCCTGGTTTAGATCTTATCTGTCGGAAAGATATCAGTTTGTCTCTGTGAATGGTTTGTCCTCTGACAAATCAACTGTAAATTTCGGTGTTCCTCAAGGTTCCGTTTTAGGACCACTATTGTTTTCACTATATATTTTACCTCTTGGGGATGTTATTCGAAAACATAATGTTAACTTTCACTGCTATGCGGATGACACACAGCTGTACATTTCAATGAAACATGGTGAAGCCCCAAAATTGCCCTTGCTAGAAGCATGTGTTTCAGACATAAGGAAGTGGATGGCTGCAAACTTTCTACTTTTAAACTCGGACAAAACAGAGATGCTTGTTCTAGGTCCCAAGAAACAAAGAGATCTTCTGTTGAATCTGACAATTAATCTTAATGGTTGTACAGTCGTCTCAAATAAAACTGTGAAGGACCTCGGCGTTACTCTGGACCCTGATCTCTCTTTTGAAGAACATATCAAGACCATTTCAAGGACAGCTTTTTTCCATCTACGTAACATTGCAAAAATCAGAAACTTTCTGTCCAAAAATTATGCAGAAAAATTAATCCATGCTTTTGTCACTTCTAGGTTAGACTACTGCAATGCTCTACTTTCCGGCTACCCGGATAAAGCACTAAATAAACTTCAGTTAGTGCTAAATACGGCTGCTAGAATCCTGACTAGAACCAAACAATTTGATCATATTACTCCAGTGCTAGCCTCTCTACACTGGCTTCCTGTCAAAGCAAGGGCTGATTTCAAGGTTTTACTGCTAACATACAAAGCATTACATGGGCTTGCTCCTACCTATCTCTCTGATTTGGTCCTGCCGTACATACCTACACGTACGCTACGGTCACAAGACGCAGGCCTCCTAATTGTCCCTAGAATTTCTAAGCAAACAGCTGGAGGCAGGGCTTTCTCCTATAGAGCTCCATTTTTATGGAACGGTCTGCCTACCCATGTCAGAGACGCAAACTCGGTCTCAACCTTTAAGTCTTTACTGAAGACTCATCTCTTCAGTGGGTCATATGATTGAGTGTAGTCTGGCCCAGGAGTGGGAAGGTGAACGGAAAGGCTCTGGAGCAACGAACCGCCCTTGCTGTCTCTGCCTGGCCGGTTCCCCTCTTTCCACTGGGATTCTCTGCCTCTAACCCTATTACAGGGGCTGAGTCACTGGCTTACTGGGGCTCTCTCATGCCGTCCCTGGAGGGGGTGCGTCACCTGAGTGGGTTGATTCACTGATGTGGTCATCCTGTCTGGGTTGGCCCTAGGACCATGCCCCAGGACTACCTGACATGATGACTCCTTGCTGTCCCCAGTCCACCAGACCGTGCTACTGCTCCAGTTTCAACTGTTCTGCCTTATTATTATTCGACCATGCTGGTCATTTATGAACATTTGAACATCTTGGCCATGTTCTGTTATAATCTCCACCCGGCACAGCCAGAAGAGGACTGGCCACCCCACATAGCCTGGTTCCTCTCTAGGTTTCTTCCTAGGTTTTGGCCTTTCTAGGGAGTTTTTCCTAGCCACCGTGCTTCTACACCTGCATTGCTTGCTGTTTGGGGTTTTAGGCTGGGTTTCTGTACAGCACTTTGAGATATCAGCTGATGTACGAAGGGCTATATAAATACATTTGATTTGATTTGATTTGATTTGAAGATTGGGAGAATGTCATATGGTCAGATGAAACCAAAATAGAACTTTTTGGTAAAAACTCAACTCGTCGTGTTTGAAGGACAAAGAATGCTGAGTTGCATCCAAAGAACACCATACCTACTGTGAAGCATGGGGTTGGAAACATCATGCTTTGGGCTGTTTTTCTGCAAAGGGACCAGGACGACTGATCCGTAAAGGAAAGAATGAATGGGGCCATGTATCGGGAGAATTTGAGTGAAAACCTCCTTCCATCAGCAAGAGCATTGAAGATGAAACGTGGCTGGGTCTTTCAGCATGACAATGATCCCAAACACACCGCCCGGGCAACGAAGGAGTGGCTTCGTAAGAAGTATTTCAAGGTCCTGGAGTGGCCTAGCCAGTCTCCAGATCTCAACCCCATAGAAAATCTTTGGAGGGAGTTGAAAGTCCGTGTTGACCAGCAACAGCCCCAAAACATCACTGCTCTAGAGGAGATCTGCATGGAGGAATGGGCCAAAATACCTGCAACAGTGTGTGAAAACCTTGTGAAAACTTACAGAAAACGTTTGACCTCTGTCATTGCCAACAAAGGGTAAATAACAAAGTATTGAGGTAAACTTTTGTTATTGACCAAATACTTATTTTCCACCATAATTTGCAAATACATTCATTACAAATCTTACAATGTGATTTTCTGGATTTTTTCCCTCATTTTGTCTGTCATAGTTGAAGTGTACCTATGATGAAAATTGGCAGCAGCCACTCAATGTTAGTGATGGCTGTTTAACAGTATGATGGCCTTGAGATAGAAGCTGTTTTTCAGTCTCTCGGTCCCTGCATTGATGCACCTGTACTGACCTCGCCTTCTGGATGATAGCGGGGTGAACAGGCAGTGGCTCGGGTGGTTGTTGTCCTTGATGATCTTTTTGGCCTTCCTGTGACATCGGATGGTGTAGGTGTCCTGGAGAGCAGGTAGTTTGACCCCGGTGATGCGTTGTGCAGACCTCACTACCCTCTGGGGAGCCTTACAGTTATGGGCGGAGCAGTTGCCGTTCCAGGCGGTGATACAGCCCGACAGGATGCTCTCGATTGTGCATCTGTAAAAGTTTGTGAGTGTTTTTGGTGACAAGACAAATTTCTTCAGCCTCCTGAGGTTGAAGAGGTGCTGCTGCGCCTTCTTCACCACGCTGTCTGTGTGCGTGGACCATTTCAGTTTGTCAGTGATGTTTTCCCCCGAGAAACTTAAAACTTCTACCCTCTCCACTACTGTCCCTTTGATGTGGATAGGGGGGTGCTCCCTCTGCGTTTCCTGAAGTCCACGATCATCTCCTTTGTTTTGTTGACGTTGAGTGTGAGGTTATTTTCCGAGGGACATCACCTCCTCCCTGTAGGCTGTCTCGTTGTTGGTAATCAAGCCTACCACTGTAGTGTCGTCTGCAAACTTGATGATTGAGTTGGAGGCGTGCATGGCCACGCAGTCGTGGGTGAGCAGGGAGTACAGGAGAGGGCTGAGAACACACCCTTGTGGGGCCCCAGTGTTGAGGATCAGCATGTGGAGATGTTGTTACCTACCCTCACCACCTGGGGGCGGCCCGTCAGGAAGTCCAGGACACAGTTGCACAGGGCGGGGAGCTTGATGACGAGTTTGGGGGGTACTATGGTGTTAAATGCTGAGCTGTAGTCGATGAACAAAATTCTCACATAGGTACACATCTCACACATCTTGTCCAGATGGGTTAGGGCAGTGTGCAGTGTGATTGCGATTGCGTCGTCTGTGGACCTATTGGGGCGGTAAGCAAATTGGAGTGGGTCTAGGGTGTCAGGTAGGGTGGAGGTGATATGGTCCTTGACTAATCTCTCAAAGCACTTCATGATGTCGTAAGTGAGTGCTACGGGGCGGTAGTCATTTAGCTCAGTTACCTTAGCTTTCTTAGGAACAGGAACAATGATGGCCCTCTTGAAGCATGTGGGAATAGCAGGCTGGGATAAGGATTGATTGAATATGTCCGTAAACACACCAGCTACCCGACCAACTCACCAACTAGGCGACCAACCTGACGATGATCCCACCAACCAGGCAACCAACACACCAAACTGTTGACCAATCAAGCAACAGTTTTCCAAACCAACGACTAAGCGAGCAACCCAACAACCAGCCGGCCAACACACCAACTTATCAAAAAACCAACCAACCAGTTAATTAACCCACTAACCAGTCGACTACCCACCAACCAGCCAACTAATACACCAAACAGCTGACCAACCACCACCTTATCGAACAACCAATCAACCAACCAGTTGACCAACCCACCAACAAGCCAACCAACCCAACCAACAACCAGCCGACCAACCAGCAAACCAATCCAACAACCAGCCAATCAACCACCAATGAGCCAACCAACCCACCAACCAGCTGACTAACCCACCAACCAGCCGACTTAACCCACCAACCAGCCGACTAACCCACCAAACTATCAACCACGGAAACAAACACAAGACCAACCCACCAACAAGCCATCCAAACTTCCAACCTATCAACCACCCCACCAACCAGAAGACCAAGCCACCAACCAGGCAACCAAAATACCAACCTGTTGAACAACCCACCGACCAGCTGACCAACCCACCCACCCACCAACCAGCCCACCAACCAACCCACCCACCAACCAACCAGCCGACCAACCCACCATCCAACCAACCGACTAACCCACCAACCAACCAGCCGACCAACCCAGCAACCAGCCGGCCAACCCATTAACCAGATGACCAACCCACCAACCAGCCATCCAACCCAGCAACCAGCCGATCAACCAACCCACCAACCAACCAGCCGACCAACCCAACAACCAACCAGCAGACTAACCCACCAACCAACCAGCCGACCAACCCACTAACCAGCCGACTAACCCACCCACCAACCAGTTGACTAACCCACCAACCAGCCGACCAACCCATGAACCTATCGACCAACCAACCAGTCAACCAACCAACCAACCCACCCACCTACCAACCACCCAACCAACCCACCAACCAGCTGACTAACACACCAACCAGCCAATTAGCACATCAATCAGCCGACTAACCCACCAACCTGACTAATCAACCAACCAGTTGACCAACCCACCGACCAGGCGAGCAACCCACCAACCAGGTGACCAACACACCAACCTTTCAACCAGCCAGTTGACCAACCAGCCGACCAACCCACCATACATCCGACCACCTCACAAACCAGCCAACCAACCCACCAAACAGCAGACTAACCTGCCAACCCACCCATTAACCTATTGACTAACCAACCAGCTGACCAACCCACCAACCGCCCGACCAACCAACAAACCAGCCATCCAACCCACCAACCAGCCGACCAACCCACCAACCCACCAACTAGGCGACCAACCCACCAACCAGCCGACCAACCCACCAACCAGACGACCAACCCACCAACCTGTTGACCAATCAACCAACCAGTTGACCAACCCACAACCCAACCAGCCAACCAACCCACCGACCAACCCACCAACCAGCCAACCAACTCACCAACCAGTCATCCAACCCACCAACCAGCCGACCAACACACCAACTAGGCAACCAACTCACCAACCAGCCGACCAACCCACCAACTAGGCGACCAACCCACCAACCAGCCGACCAACCAGACAACCAACGAACCCACCAACCTGTTGACCAATCAACCAACCAGTTGACCAATCAACCAACCAGTTGACCAACCAGCCAACCAACCCAAATCAAATCAAATCAAATCAAATTGTATTTGTCACATACACATGGTTAGCAGATGTTAATGCGAGTGTAGCGAAATGCTTGTGCTTCTAGTTCCGACAATGCAGTAATAACAAGTAATCTAACTAACAATTCCAAAACTACTGTCTTGTACACAGTGTAAGGAGATAAATAATATGTACATAAGGATATATGAATGAGTGATGGTACAGAGCAGCATAGGCAAGATACAGTAGATGGTATCGGGTACAGTATGTACAAATGAGATGAGTATGTAAACAAAGTGGCATAGTATAGTATAAAGTGGCTAGTGATACATGTATTACATAAGGATACCGTCGATGATATAGAGTACAGTATATACGTATGCATATGAGATGAATAATGTAGGGTAAGTAACATTTATATAAGGTAGCATTGTTTAAAGTGGCTAGTGATATATTTACATCATTTCCCATCAATTCCTATTATTAAAGTGGCTGGAGTTGAGTCAGTGTCAGTGTGTTGGCAGCAGCCACTCAGTGTTAGTGGTGGCTGTTTAACAGTCTGATGGCCTTGAGATAGAAGCTGTTTTTCAGTCTCTCGGTCCCAGCTTTGATGCACCTGTACTGACCTCGCCTTCTGGATGATAGCGGGGTGAACAGGCAGTGGCTCGGGTGGTTGATGTCCTTGATGATCTTTATGGCCTTCCTGTGACATCGGGTGGTGTAGGTGTCCTGGAGGGCAGGTAGTTTGCCCCCGGTGATGCGTTGTGCAGACCTCACTACCCTCTGGAGAGCCTTACGGTTGAGGGCGGTGCAGTTGCCATACCAGGCGGTGATACAGCCCGCCAGGATGCTCTCGATTGTGCATCTGTAGAAGTTTGTGAGTGCTTTTGGTGACAAGCCGAATTTCTTCAGCCTCCTGAGGTTGAAGAGGCGCTGCTGCGCCTTCTTCACGATGCTGTCTGTGTGAGTGGACCAATTCAGTTTGTCTGTGATGTGTATGCCGAGGAACTTAAAACTTGCTACCCTCTCCACTACTGTTCCATCGATGTGGATAGGGGGGTGTTCCCTCTGCTGTTTCCTGAAGTCCACAATCATCTCCTTAGTTTTGTTGACGTTGAGTGTGAGGTTATTTTCCTGACACCACACTCCGAGGGCCCTCACCTCCTCCCTGTAGGCCGTCTCATCGTTGTTGGTAATCAAGCCTACCACTGTTGTGTCGTCCGCAAACTTGATGATTGAGTTGGAGGCGTGCGTGGCCACGCAGTCGTGGGTGAACAGGGAGTACAGGAGAGGGCTCAGAACGCACCCTTGTGGGGCCCCAGTGTTGAGGATCAGCGGGGAGGAGATGTTGTTGCCTACCCTCACCACCTGGGGGCGGCCCGTCAGGAAGTCCAGTACCCAGTTGCACAGGGCGGGGTCGAGACCCAGGGTCTCGAGCTTGATGACGAGCTTGGAGGGTACTATGGTGTTGAATGCCGAGCTGTAGTCGATGAACAGCATTCTCACATAGGTATTCCTCTTGTCCAGATGGGTTAGGGCAGTGTGCAGTGTGGTTGAGATTGCATCGTCTGTGGACCTATTTGGGCGGTAAGCAAATTGGAGTGGGTCTAGGGTGTCAGGTAGGGTGGAGGTGATATGGTCCTTGACTAGTCTCTCAAAGCACTTCATGATGACGGATGTGAGTGCTACGGGGCGGTAGTCATTTAGCTCAGCTCAACCCACCGACCAACCCGCCGACCAACCCACCAACCAGCCGACCAACCCATAAACCAGCCGACCAACCCACCAACCAGCCGACTAACCCACCAACCAACCGACTAACCCACCCACGCACCAACCAACCGACTAACCTACCCAATAACCAACCTACTAACCCACCAACCAGCCGACCAACCCACCCACCAACCAGCCGACCAAACCACCAACCAGCCGACCAACCTATCGACCACCTAAAGTACACAAACAACATCTCAAACATACACTGCCTTCTCTTTTCTAGACTCTGTCTTCTTCAGGCTCTATATCATCATGTCTGTAGACTGAGGACTTGGGAAAAGCCTGCAGGTCAATAAAACCTGCTACCATAGCCACTCTGGTCAGCTCTTGTATCTTATTAAAGCAGGCTCTATTGTATAGGAGCAGACGGCAGTAGACGGGTCGATGCTAGCCCCACCAGACGCATAGCATTACCGCAGTTGGAGTAGGGAGGGGAGCGAGATGGAGCGGAGGTCAAGGTATTCACTTCATCCGACAGGGAAGGCAGGGAAACCAAAGAACAGTGGGAAGGAAAGGTGGACTGGAGGTGGAACTGAGATGACATTATCAGCCCAGGGGGGTTGGGGATTTCACTTCGGAACAGAAGAGAAACTTCTCTTGGTATCTTTTGTATCAATTCACATACAGATAAACACAGTGTATAATCAGATGAATGTCTGTGCAGACGTACCCTTATACAGTACACACATGCACACACGCACACACAAACACACACATACACAGAGCCTACCTTCTCATAGAAGCGTAGCTCGTAGTCCAAGATGATTCCGTTGGGCTGTTCGGGCTGTGGCCATGACAACGTGAAGCTCTTCATGGTGGAGCTCACCTGGTGCATGATGGGTACGATCGAGGGGGCTGCAAACAGGAAACAGGAAGAGAAACAGGAAGTTTAACAACCACTCTGTATGGAAAACCAAAATGGCTTCTCTGTGCCTTGTAACAGCCTGAACGATGCAAGAAAGTGGCAATGAAAGTTACACAAAGTTAACACTTTGTAACACAGAAAAAATGATCAGACAAAAGTCAAGCCGTTAAGAATCTGCAGTCAGACCTGTCATGGGGCAGCAAGCACATCTTTAAAAACATCCTCACTTTTCAAGGTCCCCATTTCTCTCTCTTTGTGTGGATCTCCGCCTCCGATACAGTAAGGTAAAAATCTACATTGGGTCTGAATAAAATCATTACCTAATGCAGCACAAAGACCTGGACCATATGAAGTGTTAAATTATTTTCTTGATAAGAAACTGCCCTTTGGAATAAAACTCCATCCCATCTCTTTTTAATGGTTTCGACCTGGGTGCACAGTGTGGGCCTATTCTCTTATGCTCTCTCTCTCTCTCTCTGCTCTCTCTCCCATTCAGACACAGCACACCTGAGTGCACACATATGGGCTCTGAATTAACCCACTGCCCCAGCAATTTCCCCTTCATTCCCTTGCTTTTGTCCTCCGTGCTATCATCTCTATTATGATTCCTTGTTCCTGTCTTACTGGGCTAGCAGAGGAAGGGGTGGTTGGGTTGGAGACTGTGAGCGGCGATGACAAGCGTTTAGTGTCAAGTTTTATTAGTCGTATGTACAGGATATACATGGTATACACCATCCAACGAAATGCTTACTTCAAGGTTACTCCTTGACAATGCAACAAAAAGATAAGAATACGAACATAAAGTAAATGGCTCAGTAGAACATATATATATTTTTTAACATAAGTATAATACAGGAAGGCAAACACGTAAACACTTTCTCTGATATATTGGACTATACATTTACTGTTTTGTCACTATACATTTACTGTGTTGTCACTATACATTTACTGTATTGTCACTATACATTTACTGTGTTGTCACTATACATTTAATGTATTGTCACTATACATGTACTGTATTGTCACTATACATGTACTGTATTGTATTGTATTATATACATAATGTGTAGTCACATGTATAGTCCAATGTATCATAGAAAGTGTTTAAATTGTGCAGTATCATTTTGTATTAGTAATAGTAAATATGACTCTGGTTGCAGCAATTGTGATGTGAGTGTAGCAGCAATTGTGATGTGAGTGTAGCATGAATATGTGTGTCTGTGTGAATTTAGCCCTGATTGGACAGGAGAAATACGTTACATCCATCTCTTTGCTCTTTGCTTATCTTTCGCAGTATCCATTCCAGGAGTATATGGAAGCATAGAATTAGGAATTAGAATACTTAGAAAAGGCCACTCAAGACAGTCGAAAGCTTTTTCGGCATCAACAACCATTATTGATAAATCTACATCTTGTTTTTTAGCGTATAGTATTAAATTGAAACATGTTCTTGTATTTCTTTGTAAGTGTCTATTTTTAATAAACCTCATTCTGTTGCTTATGAGTTTTGCTATTATTTTATTGCCGCAATTTATTCCACTTCTGGGACTGTAATCTGCAGGGGACTCTCCTGATTTCCCTGGTTCTAATACAACTGACATAACTGTTTGATACATGGAACTCGGAAGCACATTTGTATTGTCATTAGAGTAAAAAGGGGAGCTACTTTGACCCAGAATATAGACAAAATGCTATGGGAAAGCCATCCATCCCTGGTGCTTTTCACCAAGCAATACTTATCTTGGGGTGATTTCCATTTTAGTGATTGTTTTCTATCTGCCTACAGTTGCTTCATGGTCATTGAGTCTAAGAAAGCTGTAGGATCAGACCAACTGTTATTTCATTCTGATTTATATAGATTTTCATGTATTTTTTGTTATGAATATCGTTGTTGTTTCTTATTAAAGCATTTGTATCCTAATCGTTTAAAATTGTATTCATTATGTGAGAGCTGCAAGGTGTGTACCAGGTTTATTTCCCATTAAATAGTATGCCACATTTGAGTTTAACCTGTAGGTGTTGACTCTCTTCAAAAGTAAAATAACATATTACAGACATTTATTTTCCATGTAAATATTTTTTATGGGCTTTTTTTAAAGATAGTGTTTAATTGTAATTTCTAACTCAGATTGAATTTTTACTGAGTATGAGATTATTATTCCCCTATTGCACACTTTAAAGGCATCCCAAATTATATTGGGGGTCGGCTTTTCTCTGTCCTCTATGTCTACATTTGTAACGGAAAAGGTCTTTATTTTTTTCCACTTACGTATTTCATATACTTCGGGTCTCCATATTCTATCACTAAGTATATTTTCTGTTGATGTCATTTAGTTCCCGAGTGGCACAGCTGCCTAAGGCACTGCATCTCAGTGCAAGAGGTGCCACTACAATCCCTGGTTCGGCTCCAGGCTGTATCACATCTGGCTGTGAGTGGGAGTCCCATAGGGTGGCGCACAATTGGCCCAGAGTCATCTGGGTTTGGCCAGGGCAGGCCATCATTATAAATAAGAATTTGTTCTTAACTGACTTTCCTAGTTAAATAAAAATAAAAAGCATGATACAGGAGAATGACGTTAGTATATACTGTAGTTGAGTGCATTTTTGGATCTCTGTGTGGAAGGCTGAGAGATGGAGGCTCATTATTCTGACCCCAAAACATACTGACAGAGCACCAGATACAGTATGTCTATACACACTCTATTTTGTGGAAATAAACCCCTCCATCACCTCATTCTACCACACACTACTATACACACACCCTGCCCCCCCCCCCCCCCCCCCCCCCCCCCCCCACACACACACTTTTCGTAAACACACCAAACTTTATTCACACTCCAGCTCCCAAAATCCCCAAATAACCCCCAGCCAATCAACTCAACCCCCCTCCACTCCACCTGCCTCCCTCTCTCGGTTTCAGCCCCCGCACTCTCATCCTACCCTGTCTCACCTTGGTATAGCTCAGCCTCTCCTATCTGGCTGCCACACGCTCCAGTGCCCAGAGCTCTGCTGGGCCGCGTTATCAATTACCGGCCCTGGGCACAGCACAGCACAGCACACAGTGTTACTGACAGCCCCAGTAGGCCCCAACGCTGCTGTTGTCTTCCATGCACTCGGAGCATCGGAAGGGGGTAGCGGAAGGGAGTGTGTATTCTAGAACCAGACTCCAGTCTAACAGACTGAGTGTGCATCCCAAATGGAACCATATTGTCTACAAAGTGCACTACTTTTGACCACAGCCCATTGCGCTCTGTTGTGCACTTGTGCACTGTATAGGGAAAAGTGTGCCATTTGGGACAGAAACTAAGACCCAGACTCATGTATTTAACCAGACAGACACAGTTTGGCCAATTATAGTAAGACAAGGCAGATATTTGTAATTCTACATGGTTTTAGCATGTCTCACTGATTGGATGAGTGAGGGTGTGTGCCCATGGTTGTGCTGCTGCGTTAAACATTTCCATTTAAAAATCTCCACACACACTGAAGTACAATATACTGTACCCCCTGTCTAAAAGTCACAATTAAATTATCGTAGCACTTCTGCAACTCATGGATAAAAAGTTTGCCTAGTCCTCATCCTGAAGGCCTATGTGTGTTAGTGCCCTGTTTGTAATGAGCCTGTTTTTGTAACAGGACTGTCAGTACCTGGCTGCAGGTCAAGGGTCAAGCCTGCTGAAGTCAAATCGCGTCCCCATCGCTACCAGGGGACACCAGCGATGACAGTGATTGGTGGCTGTCCCCTGCACTTATCTCCTCCCCAATCCTGCATCCCTCCCCCTTCCCTTGTTCCTCTGTTCTACTTTTATCTGGCCCAACTAGCTGCCCCCAGATTTTAATGCAACACTCGGCTTAACATTAATCAAAGTCAACCCTCCCAGTGACCCTAGCGAGCGAGCGAGCGAGAGAGAGAGAGAGAGAGAGAGAGAGAGAGAGAGAGAGAGAGAGAGAGAGAGAGAGAGAGAGAGAGAGAGAGAGAGAGAGTGAGAGCGCGCGCAGTGGGGGGGGGGGGGGGGGTTCTGCAGACTGCTACTCTAACACAAGGCCATCACATTACACATCTACGACTCTTTAACTCCACACTACAGCACAGGGCCATCACATCAGTGGAGGCTCCTCCTCAGAGGAAGGGGGAGGACCATCCTCTTCAATGAAATTTCATAAAAATAAGAATTGTGAAACACTAAAAAGTTTTTTTAGATAAAACTATACAAAATATATGATTTTTGAATTTTTTAACGTTTTAATTTAACCTTTATTTAACCAGGTAGGCAAGTTGAGAACAAGTTCTCATTTACAACTGCGACCTGGCCAAGATGCGACCTGCCACCTGGCCAAAGCAAAGCAGTTCGACACATATAACAACACAGAGTTACACATGGAGTAAAACAACCATACAGTCAATAATACAGTAGAAAAATAAGTCTATATACAATGTGAGCAAATGAGTTAAGATAAGGGAGGTAAAGGCAATAAATAGGCCATGGTGACGAAGTAAATACAATATAGCAATTAAAAACATTGGAATGGTAGATTTGACAGTAGATGAGAGTGCAAAGTAGAAATACTGGGGTGCAAAGGAGCAAAATAATATGTCATGTCGTCATGTATGTGGATGATCAGGGCTTTATCCAGGAATGTTTCCTGGGCTACTTTGATGTGTCATGTGTCAAGTGGGCGTGATGCGCTGTCTGAGTTTAACTTCATGGACAAACTTGTTGTTCAAACCTACAACGGCACAGCTGTAATGGAATGTATCTGCTATTTGTATCTACAGCTAAGTCCCCTCCTGTTCCCTGATTAAGAGGTGATGACTACTCCACTCCACAACCATTGTCAACTCTCTCCTGACATGAACTGAAGCCACGTCTCATGTGCCTGCTCATCCACTGGCACATTGAATGTTGCCTCTCCAAGCACTGTGAGCACCCGTATCAATTTTCTCTCATTACTGTATGTAAAATCAATCACATAAACAATCACATTATTACACACCAATGATTTTACTCCTTGCTTGGACTAACCCATTCTTAGCTCTTTTGTCTAACTGTGTACTGTGTAGTGTGTTGTTGTTTTTTGTCTAACTGTGTAGTGTGTTGTTGTTTTTTGTCTAACTGTGTAGTGTGTTGTTGTTTTTTGTCTTCCCAGTCAAATCCTGTCCTGCACTGAAGTCAAGCCTCTGAACACCTCAACGCATGCCTCATATCAATCACTGCTGTGATCCCTTCCCAACACTGTCTAAGTAGCCCTCTCATTCCCATTCTCAATAATATTGTGGTATAAATGTCTTTAGTAAATGCTTTAGGTTAAAATAATTAGTCCCATTCTCCCTTTGCATCAACTCCCTCAATTCCCAGCTGGACGTTCCCGGGATGCTTGACTAATTCCCAGTTCAACGATTGGTCGGAAACGTCCCGGTAATTGGTCAGCTGACCAGTGATCCAAGGCCCATTCCCTCATAGAACAGTTTAATTGTGGGTTTCTCCTTAAAGACACAGCACCACCACACCATAGTCATCTAATAGGGGCCTCTGTTCAATTCAGATAAGGGGTAACAGGCTCTCACTCTCTCTCTCCCTCCCTCTCTCCCTCTCTCCCTCTCTCCCTCTCTCCCCTCTAGGCATGCTGTTGATCACTGCCTCCCTACTAGCAGTAACTCAGAAGGACTGCCCAGTCGTGACTACATGGTAATGGGCCTCACAGATCACAGGGAAGCTTCAGTTCTCCAGTGTTCTGTGCTGTTCTGTTCTACACTGTCCTGTTCTGTTCTGTTCTGCACTGTTCTGTTCTGTTCCTTTCTGTGCCCTGTTCTGTGCTGCATTTCCGAGAGTTTCTGTCAGGGAACCAATTAACCATTTTTCAAATCCCTCCAGTGATGCCAGTAGCGCCACCACTCTTGAATTGTAGACGTAAAACAGGCATTATTGTCGCGTTCTTGATTGTGTCATGTCCTGGATGTTCTAGAGTTAACTGGAACATGGAATTATATTTGATAGCCCGAGGAGAGATTTAGTGGCAAAGACTGTAATGAAAATAATTAAGGAAGACAAGCTTGTCTTTTGGTTTACAAAATTCATTTTTCTCTGTTGTACTTCAGACACTAGATAAAGACATCTTGAGGTTTAAGGAGCTCAGTAGCATTCAGAGCCATTCTCCTTCGATCGCCTCCAGCTAGCTGCCAGTTTCTGGGTTCAAGGGACAAGTTACAACATTTATGAGAAACTGGCATCAAATGAAACAAAATGGCACCTTCAGCCAGCCCTGGAGAGGAGTAGAGGATGATGAAATGGTTTGACATGAAGCTTTTCTATGCTCTCTTATAGTCAGTCAGTGCTGTGCATTGAGGCAGTGAGAAAAAGTAACAGCCCATGTAGATAATTATGAAGAAATTTGTAAACTCTATGATACTCAAATGATTTATTGACTGTCTGACTGACTGACTGACTGACTGACTGACTGAATGGATGAATGAACTAAGCAATGGACAAACAAAGGGAACGAGAAAATGAACAAGCGATTCAATAAATACAAGAGAGTCTTATAGAGCGCACAACTAAACCTGGGCTGTGTAGAAAGAAGGTGTAAATAACCTGGGCTGTGTAGAAAGAAGGTGTAAATAACCTGGGCTGTGTAGAAAGAAGGTGTAAATAACCTGGGCAGTGTAGAAAGAAGGTGTAAATAACCTGGGCTGTGTAGAAAGAAGGTGTAAATAAACTGAGCTGTGTGTGCGTGTGTCCAGCACAGGGTAGGGCAGGCTGTGAATGAACTCCTAAATCTTGGTCTTTTCTCCCATTTAGCCTGCAACTCGTCAACTATGGCTGTGTGTCTTCATGTGTTCCTAGTCTAAAACAACCCGTGTACACCAACACCAACACATGGAAAGACTTAATGCACTCAAAGCACGTAAACACAAAACATAATGAGTAGGGATCCAAATGGGCCTTGGCGTGGTTCCCCTCACATCCCTCTGGTTTAAGTTACGTCAGAGGCTCAAATCTCTTATTTTGGTTGTTTAGATTTGGACCTGACTGCATCTGGGAGGACTGTATAGAATCCTTCTGAGCCGCAGTCTGTTTTGTTGAACTTGCTTTGTTTTGCTGGTTTCCACATGCCCATGAAGGCTGCAGGATGGAAGAGATGTTTGCATTTCTGTGGGAATTTTGGGACTACTTCTAAAATGAGTTTCACTGGACTGGGAGGAGGACCTGGCAGGGTGGTGCCAGAATAACAACCTGTCCCTCAACGTAACCAAGACTAAGGAGATGATTGTGGATTACAGAAAAAGAGGACCGAGCACGCCCCCATTCTCATCGACTGGGCTGTAATGGAGCAGGTTGAAAGCTTCAAGTTCCTTGGTGTCCACATCACCAACAAACTAGAATGGTCCAAACACACCAAGACAGTCGTGAAAAGGGCACAACAAAGCCTATTCCCCCTCAGGAAACTAAAAAGATTTGGCATGGGTCCTGAGATCCTCAAAAGATTCTACATCTGCAACATCGAGAGCACTGGTTGCGTTACTGCCTGGTACGGCAATTGCTCGGCCTCCAACTGCAAGGCACTAGAGAGGGTAGTGCGTACGTTCCAGTACATCACTGAGGCAAAGCTGCCTGCCATCCAGGACCAGGCGGTGTCAGGGGAAGGCCCAGAAATTGTCAAAGACCCCAGCCACCCCAGTCATAGACTGTTCTCTCTACTACCGCATGGCAAGCGGTACAGGAGTGCCAAGTCTAGGACAAAAAGGCTTCTCAACAGTTTTTACACCCAAGCCATAAGACTCCTGAACAGGTAATCAAATGGCTACCTGGACTATCTGCATTTTGTGTGTGTGTGTGTGTGTGTGTGTGTGTGTGTGTGTGTGTGTGTGTGTGTGTGTGTGTGTGTGTGTGTGTGTGTGTGTGTGTGTGTGTGTGTGTGTGTGTGTGTGTGTGTGTGTGTGTGTGTGTGTGTGTTTGTGTCCCCAACCCCTCTTTTATGCTGCTGCTACACTCTGTTTATAATATATGCATAGTTACATACTACCTCAATTGGCCTGACCAACCAGTGCTCCCGCACATTGGCTAACCGGGCTATCTGCGTTGTGTCATTGGCTAACCGGGCTATCTGCGTTGTGTCCCGTCACCCACCACCCACCAACCCCTCTTTTACGCTACTGCTACTCTCTGTTCATCATATATGCATAGTTACATATTACCTCAATTTTTAACTGTCTTTTTACTGTTGTTTTTATTTCTTTACTTACCTTTTGTTCACCTAATACCTTTTTTACACTATTGGTTAGAGCCTGTAAGTAAGCATTTCACTGTAAGGTCTACCTGTTGTATTCGGCGCACGTGACAAATACACTTTGATTTGAGGAGGAGTATTTAGATACAGAGGGTTTGGCAGTTGGCACGCAATCTAGGGTACAATGTTGTGCCAGTCAGGAGAAAAAGATGAAGGCAGAGGAAAGCAGTAAAAGAGGGAAGAAAAGTCCCTCTCTGAATGATGTCATTCAGCTGTTCATATGGCTTAAGTGTCTTGGATGTAGGGATGGAGGGGAGGAGGGATGGAGGGGAGGAGGGATGGAGGGAGAGATGGATGCTGTTGAGGACATTGTGTTAAATCAGAGAACATTTCCAGAGTTTTTTTTACATTACCCATTCCTCCGGTCCTCGACTGAAATGACCCTTGTACGCATTAACCTTAATACAGTAGATATTACAAATTTACCGCACAACCCTTAGGTCTGTACACTGTGTGCTCCTAAGTAAATTAAAGCATAATGTTCCCGAAAAAACATAACATGGGAGATGACTAAACCTGGGCTGTGTAGAGAGAAGGTGTTAATAACCTGAGCTGTGTAGAGAGAAGGTGTAAATAATCTGAGCTGTGTAGAGAGAAGGTGTAAATAACCTGAGCTGTGTAGAGAGAAGGTGTAAATAACCTGAGCTGTGTAGAGAGAAGGTGTTAATAACCTGAGCTGTGTAGAGAGACGGTGTAAATAATCTGAACTGTGTAGAGAGAAGGTGTAAATAACCTGAGCTGTGTAGAAAGAAGGTGTAAATAACCTGGGCAGTGTAGAAAGAAGGTGTAAATAACCTGGGCTGTGTAGAAAGAAGGTGTAAATAAACTGAGCTGTGTGTGCGTGTGTCCAGCACAGGGTAGGGCAGGCTGTGAATGAACTCCTAAATCTTGGTCTTTTCTCCCATTTAGCCTGCAACTCGTCAACTATGGCTGTGTGTCTTCATGTGTTCCTAGTCTAAAACAACCCGTGTACACCAACACCAACACATGGAAAGACTTAATGCACTCAAAGCACGTAAACACAAAACATAATGAGTAGGGATCCAAATGGGCCTTGGCGTGGTTCCCCTCACATCCCTCTGGTTTAAGTTACGTCAGAGGCTCAAATCTCTTATTTTGGTTGTTTAGATTTGGACCTGACTGCATCTGGGAGGACTGTATAGAATCCTTCTGAGCCGCAGTCTGTTTTGTTGAACTTGCTTTGTTTTGCTGGTTTCCACATGCCCATGAAGGCTGCAGGATGGAAGAGATGTTTGCATTTCTGTGGGAATTTTGGGACTACTTCTAAAATGAGTTTCACTGGACTGGGAGGAGGACCTGGCAGGGTGGTGCCAGAATAACAACCTGTCCCTCAACGTAACCAAGACTAAGGAGATGATTGTGGATTACAGAAAAAGAGGACCGAGCACGCCCCCATTCTCATCGACTGGGCTGTAATGGAGCAGGTTGAAAGCTTCAAGTTCCTTGGTGTCCACATCACCAACAAACTAGAATGGTCCAAACACACCAAGACAGTCGTGAAAAGGGCACAACAAAGCCTATTCCCCCTCAGGAAACTAAAAAGATTTGGCATGGGTCCTGAGATCCTCAAAAGATTCTACATCTGCAACATCGAGAGCACTGGTTGCGTTACTGCCTGGTACGGCAATTGCTCGGCCTCCAACTGCAAGGCACTAGAGAGGGTAGTGCGTACGTTCCAGTACATCACTGAGGCAAAGCTGCCTGCCATCCAGGACCAGGCGGTGTCAGGGGAAGGCCCAGAAATTGTCAAAGACCCCAGCCACCCCAGTCATAGACTGTTCTCTCTACTACCGCATGGCAAGCGGTACAGGAGTGCCAAGTCTAGGACAAAAAGGCTTCTCAACAGTTTTTACACCCAAGCCATAAGACTCCTGAACAGGTAATCAAATGGCTACCTGGACTATCTGCATTTTGTGTGTGTGTGTGTGTGTGTGTGTGTGTGTGTGTGTGTGTGTGTGTGTGTGTGTGTGTGTGTGTGTGTGTGTGTGTGTGTGTGTGTGTGTGTGTGTGTGTGTGTTTGTGTCCCCAACCCCTCTTTTATGCTGCTGCTACACTCTGTTTATAATATATGCATAGTTACATACTACCTCAATTGGCCTGACCAACCAGTGCTCCCGCACATTGGCTAACCGGGCTATCTGCGTTGTGTCATTGGCTAACCGGGCTATCTGCGTTGTGTCCCGTCACCCACCACCCACCAACCCCTCTTTTACGCTACTGCTACTCTCTGTTCATCATATATGCATAGTTACATATTACCTCAATTTTTAACTGTCTTTTTACTGTTGTTTTTATTTCTTTACTTACCTTTTGTTCACCTAATACCTTTTTTACACTATTGGTTAGAGCCTGTAAGTAAGCATTTCACTGTAAGGTCTACCTGTTGTATTCGGCGCACGTGACAAATACACTTTGATTTGAGGAGGAGTATTTAGATACAGAGGGTTTGGCAGTTGGCACGCAATCTAGGGTACAATGTTGTGCCAGTCAGGAGAAAAAGATGAAGGCAGAGGAAAGCAGTAAAAGAGGGAAGAAAAGTCCCTCTCTGAATGATGTCATTCAGCTGTTCATATGGCTTAAGTGTCTTGGATGTAGGGATGGAGGGGAGGAGGGATGGAGGGGAGGAGGGATGGAGGGAGAGATGGATGCTGTTGAGGACATTGTGTTAAATCAGAGAACATTTCCAGAGTTTTTTTTACATTACCCATTCCTCCGGTCCTCGACTGAAATGACCCTTGTACGCATTAACCTTAATACAGTAGATATTACAAATTTACCGCACAACCCTTAGGTCTGTACACTGTGTGCTCCTAAGTAAATTAAAGCATAATGTTCCCGAAAAAACATAACATGGGAGATGACTAAACCTGGGCTGTGTAGAGAGAAGGTGTTAATAACCTGAGCTGTGTAGAGAGAAGGTGTAAATAATCTGAGCTGTGTAGAGAGAAGGTGTAAATAACCTGAGCTGTGTAGAGAGAAGGTGTAAATAACCTGAGCTGTGTAGAGAGAAGGTGTTAATAACCTGAGCTGTGTAGAGAGACGGTGTAAATAATCTGAACTGTGTAGAGAGAAGGTGTAAATAACCTGAGCTGTGTAGAAAGAAGGTGTAAATAACCTGGGCAGTGTAGAAAGAAGGTGTAAATAACCTGGGCTGTGTAGAAAGAAGGTGTAAATAAACTGAGCTGTGTGTGCGTGTGTCCAGCACAGGGTAGGGCAGGCTGTGAATGAACTCCTAAATCTTGGTCTTTTCTCCCATTTAGCCTGCAACTCGTCAACTATGGCTGTGTGTCTTCATGTGTTCCTAGTCTAAAACAACCCGTGTACACCAACACCAACACATGGAAAGACTTAATGCACTCAAAGCACGTAAACACAAAACATAATGAGTAGGGATCCAAATGGGCCTTGGCGTGGTTCCCCTCACATCCCTCTGGTTTAAGTTACGTCAGAGGCTCAAATCTCTTATTTTGGTTGTTTAGATTTGGACCTGACTGCATCTGGGAGGACTGTATAGAATCCTTCTGAGCCGCAGTCTGTTTTGTTGAACTTGCTTTGTTTTGCTGGTTTCCACATGCCCATGAAGGCTGCAGGATGGAAGAGATGTTTGCATTTCTGTGGGAATTTTGGGACTACTTCTAAAATGAGTTTCACTGGACTGGGAGGAGGACCTGGCAGGGTGGTGCCAGAATAACAACCTGTCCCTCAACGTAACCAAGACTAAGGAGATGATTGTGGATTACAGAAAAAGAGGACCGAGCACGCCCCCATTCTCATCGACTGGGCTGTAATGGAGCAGGTTGAAAGCTTCAAGTTCCTTGGTGTCCACATCACCAACAAACTAGAATGGTCCAAACACACCAAGACAGTCGTGAAAAGGGCACAACAAAGCCTATTCCCCCTCAGGAAACTAAAAAGATTTGGCATGGGTCCTGAGATCCTCAAAAGATTCTACATCTGCAACATCGAGAGCACTGGTTGCGTTACTGCCTGGTACGGCAATTGCTCGGCCTCCAACTGCAAGGCACTAGAGAGGGTAGTGCGTACGTTCCAGTACATCACTGAGGCAAAGCTGCCTGCCATCCAGGACCAGGCGGTGTCAGGGGAAGGCCCAGAAATTGTCAAAGACCCCAGCCACCCCAGTCATAGACTGTTCTCTCTACTACCGCATGGCAAGCGGTACAGGAGTGCCAAGTCTAGGACAAAAAGGCTTCTCAACAGTTTTTACACCCAAGCCATAAGACTCCTGAACAGGTAATCAAATGGCTACCTGGACTATCTGCATTTTGTGTGTGTGTGTGTGTGTGTGTGTGTGTGTGTGTGTGTGTGTGTGTGTGTGTGTGTGTGTGTGTGTGTGTGTGTGTGTGTGTGTGTGTGTGTGTGTGTGTGTGTGTGTGTGTGTGTTTGTGTCCCCAACCCCTCTTTTATGCTGCTGCTACACTCTGTTTATAATATATGCATAGTTACATACTACCTCAATTGGCCTGACCAACCAGTGCTCCCGCACATTGGCTAACCGGGCTATCTGCGTTGTGTCATTGGCTAACCGGGCTATCTGCGTTGTGTCCCGTCACCCACCACCCACCAACCCCTCTTTTACGCTACTGCTACTCTCTGTTCATCATATATGCATAGTTACATATTACCTCAATTTTTAACTGTCTTTTTACTGTTGTTTTTATTTCTTTACTTACCTTTTGTTCACCTAATACCTTTTTTACACTATTGGTTAGAGCCTGTAAGTAAGCATTTCACTGTAAGGTCTACCTGTTGTATTCGGCGCACGTGACAAATACACTTTGATTTGAGGAGGAGTATTTAGATACAGAGGGTTTGGCAGTTGGCACGCAATCTAGGGTACAATGTTGTGCCAGTCAGGAGAAAAAGATGAAGGCAGAGGAAAGCAGTAAAAGAGGGAAGAAAAGTCCCTCTCTGAATGATGTCATTCAGCTGTTCATATGGCTTAAGTGTCTTGGATGTAGGGATGGAGGGGAGGAGGGATGGAGGGGAGGAGGGATGGAGGGAGAGATGGATGCTGTTGAGGACATTGTGTTAAATCAGAGAACATTTCCAGAGTTTTTTTTACATTACCCATTCCTCCGGTCCTCGACTGAAATGACCCTTGTACGCATTAACCTTAATACAGTAGATATTACAAATTTACCGCACAACCCTTAGGTCTGTACACTGTGTGCTCCTAAGTAAATTAAAGCATAATGTTCCCGAAAAAACATAACATGGGAGATGACTAAACCTGGGCTGTGTAGAGAGAAGGTGTTAATAACCTGAGCTGTGTAGAGAGAAGGTGTAAATAATCTGAGCTGTGTAGAGAGAAGGTGTAAATAACCTGAGCTGTGTAGAGAGAAGGTGTAAATAACCTGAGCTGTGTAGAGAGAAGGTGTTAATAACCTGAGCTGTGTAGAGAGACGGTGTAAATAATCTGAACTGTGTAGAGAGAAGGTGTAAATAACCTGAGCTGTGTAGAGAGAAGGTGTAAATAACCTGAGCTGTGTAGAAAGAAGGTGTAAATAACCTGAGCTGTGTAGAGAGGTGTTAATAACCTGAGCTGCATAGAGAGAAGGTGTTAATAACCTGAGCTGTGTAGAGAGAAGGTGTAAATAACCTGAGCTGTGTAGAAAGAAGGTGTAAATAACCTGAGCTGTGTAGAGATAAGGTGTAAATAACCTGAGCTATGTAAAGAGAAGGTGTTAATAACCTAAACTGCGTAGAGAGAAGGTGTAAATAACCTGAGCTGTGTAGAGAGAAGGTGTTAATAACCTGAGCTGTGTAGAGAGAAGATGTAAATAATCTGAGCTGTGTGTGTGCGTGTGTCCAGCACAGGGCAGGCTGTGAATGAGCCCCTAAATCTTGATATTGATCAGGCCTTTATCACACACACACACACAGAGGTATCTAGGACAGTTTAATGGCCTCATTAATGGCCTCTGCACTGATCCACACTGCACCTCTCTGCAACACATTGCCACTGACTGCCTCTCCTCTACCAGTCTCTCCCCCTCTATCTTCCTTCTGTCTAACTCTCTCTCTCTCATTCTCTCTTTTACATATCTCTCCTCTCATGCTCTAACACGCTGTATCAATGTCACGTTCTGACCTTAGTACCTTTGTTATGCCTTTGTTTTAGTTTGGTCAGGGAGTGAGTTGGGGTGGGTAGTCTATGTTCTTTTTTCTATGTTGTGGTTTGGTGTTTGGCCTGGTATGGTTCTCAATCAGAGGCAGGTGTCGTTCGTTGTCTCTAATTGAGAATCATACTTATAGGTAGCCTTTACCCACCTGTGTTTTGTGGCTGATTATTTCCTGTTTAGTGTTCTTTCCATTCACCTTACGGGACTGTTCGTTAGTCGTTTATTGTTTTGTTCAGTGTTCAGTTGTTTTATAAAAAAATATGAACACTTACCACGCTGCGCTTTGGTCCTCACATTCTTCCACCACAGACGACCGTTACAATCAATATTTCATCTTCTCCCCTATTTCTCCATCAATCCTACAGTCTTCCATCTAAAATACAATGAACCTCTTAAGGATCTGCCCCTTTTTTTCAATTTTCGCCTAAAATGACATACCCAAATCTAACTGCCTGTAGCTCAGGCCCTGAAGCAAGGATATTCATATTCTTGGTACCATTTGAAAGGAAACACTTTGAAGTTTGTGGAAATGTGAAAGGAATGTAGGAGAATATAACACAATAGATCTGGTAAAAGATAAAACAAAGAAAAAACCAACTGTTCTTTTGTATTTTTTTGTACCATCATCTTTGCAAGAGAAAGGCAAGAGAAAGGCCATAATGTATTATTCCAGCCCAGGTGCAATTAAGATTTTGTCCACTAGATGGCAGTGTATGTGCAAAGTTTTAGACTAATCCAATCAACAATTGCATTTCCGTTCAAAATGTTGATTCCAGACTGCCCAAATGTGCTTATTTTGTTTATTAATACATTTTCATGTTCAAAATGGTTCACTCTTCTCAAACAATAGCATGGTATTATTTCACTGTAATAGCTACTGTAAATTGGACAGTGCAGTTAGATTAACAAGAATCTAAGCTTTCTGCCAATAACAGATATGTCTATGTCCTGGGAAATGTTCTTGTTACTTACAACCTCATGCTAATCGCATTAGCCTACGTTAGCTCAACCGTTCGATGGGACACCGATTGCAAACATGTTTGTGTCCTTTTGAACTGTTTGGGAGTTCAGTCCAGTTTGCACAAGTAAGTGTGGCTAAGAAAAACATTTCACTCTTTCACTGCCCTCCTCACAAAGTTTTCTCCCCAAATGATCCTTCGATCCTTCCTTCTGTCTCCTCCCAGACAGCCAATAACCACTTCCAGCGCATTGGTATAGCCTCCTGCCTGCCTATGAAAACCCTCCTGTCGGAAGCAGCAGCACTACAAAGTGTCTCCTAGGGCTGGGCAGGGGCAGACCCGATTACAGCCAGTCACCTCTTCTTCCCTACATCTATCTGTCAAGTAGGGCATATTTCTCCTGTCAAACGGGACAATCAGAAGCCATTATGCCACACTGATAATCAGAGCAATTTATTTACCTTTCTCATTTCCCTGTCTCATTTCACTGTCAGCCATGATGACTCAAAGAGAGAGAGAGAGAGAGAGAGAGAGAGAGAGAGAGAGAGAGAGAGAGAGAGAGAGACCGCACCCTTCTCCGCTCTCTTTCGCGTTCTAAGAGAAAGTGTGTACTTAGTCGTTATTTTCTTGGAGGTTGTTGTAATCAAATGTTGCAGGGGCGCAACTTTTACTGGGAATGGTGGGAACATGTTCACCCAGTTTCATAATTGGAATGTGATACAAAACAGGGCAACGGTGTGCTTTAGGACCATGGGGACGCCTCTGAGCAGTCAGGTAGGCTGTCTGTAGTGTTTATCCGACAAGATAAAAACAACAGTATATGTCCCCCCCACATCTAAAACAAAAGTTGTGCCCCTGAAATGTTGTAATCAAATATTGAAAAAATGTACAATGATTTAGGTGTATGTATCGAAAGAAGATTTTTTAGGAGCTATTCACTTAAGCTCATCAAAATGCGTTAGCTTATGCACAAACTGGAGTGTTCACAACTTAAACTTTTACTTTTCCATAGCGCCAAAGCTCTGCTATCAACCATGCAGTTTGTAGAGTAGTAAGTACCAATATGTTTAACACAGAAAAGTCCCAGAAAAGTTACAGTACACACTCAAAACTGTAATATGGCACAGACCGACAAAATGACCACTCAAAAACAGCATATCCGCAATACACCACTACACTCCATGTAATGGACAGACTGAGATCCCTCTCATACTAGTAAACACAGTTAAACGTAATGCATCTCATTTACATTTTCCACTTGGTCAATAGTTTGTGCTCGAGGTCCCTTGATAAGTGCCACTATGTACATGATGGAACACCACGGGAGCATGAAGAACACTGTAGGAAAAGGACCGGGCAGGCAAAGTATCCCAAAGCTGTCATTTCCAGTGGCTGAATTCATATTCCGTCACCAGAGAGAGATCGAGGGAGGGAGGGAGGGAGGGATGCAAGAAAAAAAGAAAGCAAGGGAGTTGGAGAGAGACAGAGAGTCTTCGGATGTGAGAAAAAAGAGAGAGAGAGAGAGAGTCTTCGGATGTGAGAAAAAAGAGAGAGACAGAGAGTCTTCGGATGTGAGAAAAAAAGAGAGAGACAGAGAGTCTTCGGATGTGAGAAAAAAAAGAGAGACAGAGAGTCTTCGGATGTGAGAAAAAAAGAGAGAGACAGAGAGTCTTCGGATGTGAGAAAAAAAAAGAGAGACAGAGAGTCTTCGGATGTGAGAAAAAAGAGAGAGACAGAGAGTCTTCGGATGTGAGAAAAAAGAGAGAGACAGAGAGTCTTCGGATGTGAGAAAAAAGAGAGAGACAGAGAGTCTTCGGATGTGAGAAAAAAGAGAGAGACAGAGAGTCTTCGGATGTGAGAAAAAAGAGAGAGACAGAGAGTCTTCGGATGTGAGAAAAAAAGAGAGAGAGAGAGTCTTCGGATGTGAGAAAAAAGAGAGAGACAGAGAGTCTTCGGATGTGAGAAAAAAAGAGAGAGACAGAGAGTCTTCGGATGTGAGAAAAAAGAGAGAGACAGAGAGTCTTCGGATATGAGAAAAAAAGAGAGAGACAGAGAGTCTTCGGATGTGAGAAAAAAGAGAGAGACAGAGAGTCTTCGGATATGAGAAAAAAAGAGAGAGAGAGAGTCTTCGGATGTGAGAAAAAAGAGAGAGACAGAGAGTCTTCGGATGTGAGAAAAAAAGAGAGAGACAGAGAGTCTTCGGATGTGAGAAAAAAGAGAGAGACAGAGAGTCTTCGGATGTGAGAAAAAAGAGAGAGACAGAGAGTCTTCGGATGTGAGAAAAAAGAGAGAGACAGAGAGTCTTCGGATGTGAGAAAAAAAGAGAGAGACAGAGAGTCTTCGGATGTGAGAAAAAAGAGAGAGACAGAGAGTCTTCGGATGTGAGAAAAAAAGAGAGAGACAGAGAGTCTTCGGATATGAGAAAAAAGAGAGAGAGACAGAGAGTCTTCGGATGTGAGAAAAAAAGAGAGACACAGAGTCTTCGGATGTGAGAAAAAAGAGAGAGACAGAGAGTCTTCGGATGTGAGAAAAAAGAGAGACAGAGAGTCTTCGGATGTGAGAAAAAAAAGAGAGAGACAGAGAGTCTTCGGATATGAGAAAAAAAAGAGAGAGACAGAGAGTCTTCGGATATGAGAAAAAAAGAGAGAGACAGAGAGTCTTCGGATGTGAGAAAAAAGAGAGAGACAGAGAGTCTTCGGATGTGAGAAAAAAGAGAGAGACAGAGAGTCTTCGGATGTGAGAAAAAAGAGAGAGACAGAGAGTCTTCGGATGTGAGAAAAAAGAGAGAGACAGAGAGTCTTCGGATGTGAGAAAAAAAGAGAGAGACAGAGAGTCTTCGGATGTGAGAAAAAAAGAGAGACAGAGAGTCTTCGGATGTGAGAAAAAAGAGAGAGACAGAGAGTCTTCGGATGTGAGAAAAAAAGAGAGAGAGAGAGTCTTCGGATGTGAGAAAAAAAAGAGAGAGACAGAGAGTCTTCGGATGTGAGAAAAAAAAGAGAGAGACAGAGAGTCTTCGGATGTGAGAAAAAAAGAGAGAGAGAGAGAGTCTTCGGATGTGAGAAAAAAAGAGAGAGACAGAGAGTCTTCGGATGTGAGAAAAAAAAGAGAGACAGAGAGTCTTCGGATGTGAGAAAAAAAGAGAGAGAGAGAGAGTCTTCGGATGTGAGAAAAAAAGAGAGAGAGAGAGAGTCTTCGGATGTGAGAAAAAAAGAGAGAGACAGAGAGTCTTCGGATGTGAGAAAAAAGAGAGAGACAGAGAGTCTTCGGATGTGAGAAAAAAAGAGAGAGAGAGTCTTCGGATATGAGAAAAAAAAGAGAGAGAGAGAGAGTCTTCGGATATGAGAAAAAAAAGAGAGAGAGAGAGAGTCTTCGGATGTGAGAAAGAAAGAGAGAGACAGAGAGAGGGAGGGTGATGAGGAGGCGGCCGTCCAACTCTCTGGCTTGGTTCAGGCTACCCTAATCGTGGGCTAATGTCTTTGACAGAGGAGATGTCTGCATGGTCATTATGTAGTACTAAACACGACCCCTTCTTGTCTCACTGCCTGTTCTGTAAGAGCTACAGCACTGTTGGCAAGACGCAGAGAATAGCAGAGAATCTGGCCTGGGCCTGTATTCACAAAGGATCTAAGAAAAGAAGTGCTGATTTCGGTTTTGCTTTTAAATCATAATGAGTAAGAGGAGGGACCTGATCCTAGATCACACTCCTGAGATGATTTGTGAATACTGGCCCTGTTCAGCCCTATAAAAACAAACCTCAATAGGTATTTCACCCAGGATACGTTATGTTTCAAGGTTTTTGCCATTATTGCTGCTCGCCGAAAACAAAGCGTCATTAAAAACAGAAGACTGCAAACAGCAAAAACCTCTGACAAGCCATACCGCTGCTTCAATGCTGTCGCAACCTTCAGAAGATTGAGTAGAAAAGACGTTATATAAAAAAGATTCAGATTTAGTCAGATTTATTTACTTTAGGCTTGCTACCAATGCTTAAATGCCCAATGCAGTCCACTCTATACCGATGGAATAATACTATTAATAAAAGTACAATAAAATATCAAAAATATAAAAAGAAATAAAGGAATAATACTGTGAAATTGTGAGAATTATGATAATCCCCTTTTAGTTGTTTGAAAAGACCACATGAATTTTCAGCCTGTTCTGGTGGGATGGAGTTTTGGCCTGGTGACATCACCAGGCAGTAACTTAGTTAACAGACCAATAAGAAAGAGAGTTCCAAACCTCTGCCATAAACAGATCGTTTTCAGTTTTCCCCTCCCCACTCAGACAGTCACAGCTAAATTATTGCATCAGATATTGCTCTTGCTTAGAAGCTATTTTTGTTTCTTTTTGGCCATTTTAATTTAGAGCAATCACAGTAAGGTACTTAACTGTTACCCAGAAATGATTTGATATTGAAATAAAAACGGCTGCATTGGGCCTTTATTAAGAAGAAAGCATTTCTGGAATGTTCTCTTGTGGAACAGAGCAAAAGGCAAACCAGCATTTTCTATTTTTTTCACGGGGTTTGATGTGTAAATAAAACTGGGGAACTACAAAGGGTGCAGAAATAGGGCAGGGGGATGGATATGATGGTCTCGCCACAGATCCTAATATGCCATGTCTTCGGTTTAGGGTTTTAACTTCACCATGTTCCAAAGGGGGAAATCCCCCAACCCCCAACACACTCAATTATCAAGCAGGTCACTGCTTTGATACGAGAAAAGAGGGTGATGAAACCAAAGAAGAGAGACCGTTTCAATATTTCACTTTGTGAGTTCTCGTATAGTTGGAGTAAGCTGCCCCCATCACTTCAAACCTTAAAGTCATTATTCACAGTACAGCTCAATGACATCTCTCCAGCACAGATTGTGATAGGAGAAGTAAAGGGCCAGGAGTCAAAAATACAGAGGTTATGCTGTGTTAACTAGTGCTGAGCAATGTGGAATAAGATATGAAAACCATATAGGACACACAGGTACAGCAGAAAACAACAACAATGTATACAGATGATGAAAATGCTCCTGCTGCATCATCGTCATCTTCCCTATCCCCTCCACATGCATACACACACTCCCCTAACCCTAACTCTCACACCCACACTATTCTCTTACCAGCCTGGTTGGTGGTGATGTCTATAGACACATGCTGGGCAGGGTAAGGGCTCTTGTTGGTGACCCCATTTACAGCCTGTATCTCGAAGCTGTACAGCGTGTGAGCCCACAGGTTACTGATGAACACCCTGGTCTCTGTCAGGCCAAGCTGCCGAGGCACAAACTCCACATTGTCATCACAGTGCGAGCAGGTACGGCGGTCCGCACGACACTTCTTACACACGATGTTGTAGACCACATCCTCACGACCGCCCGTCTCCCTGGGCGTGTGCCACTCCAGGATCACCGAAGTCTCGTTCACGACGGAGATCACGTTCCGCGGGCCCGAGGGAACGCCTACAAACAGACACAGAGAGGAACCTTTATTTAACCAGGTTATCTCATTGACATCTCAGTGAATCTCTTGCCAACAGGCCTTGAGATTAACAAACACAATGAGAAGGTTGTCAGTATTCTATTCAACCATTATTTAACCAGTAGATCCCATTGAGATCTCAAAGAAACTTGTTTTCAAGAGAGACATGGCCAAGAGGGTAGCTTTCGAGTAAAGGTTACTAAAGGACATTACTCTAGTCTGTACGATATACAGTACCAGTCAAAGGTTTGGACACACCTACTCATTCAAGGGTTTTTCTATTTTTGTACTATTTTCTACATTGTAGAACAATAGTGAAGACATCTAAACTATGAAATAACACATATGGAATAATTTAGTAACCATAAAAGTGTTAAACAAATCAAATGTATTTTATACTTGATATTCTTCAAAGTAGCGACCCATTGCCTTGATGACAGCTTTGCATATTCTTGGCATTCTCTCAACCAGCTTCATGAGGTAGTCACCTGGAATGCATTTCAATTGACAGGTGATCCTTATTCATTTGTGGAATTTCTTCCCTTCTTCCCTTTCTTACCTTCTAAATGATTTGAGCCAATCAGTTGTGTTGTGACAAGTTAGGGGCGATATACAGAAGATAGCCCTATTTGGGAAAATAGCAAGTCCATTGTTTCCTTCTTAATGCATTCAATTCAATCAGTTGTGTTGTGACAAGGTAGAGGTGGTATATAGAAGATATCCCTATTTTGGAAAAGACCAAGTCCATATTATGGCAAGAACAGCTCAAATAAGCATAGAGAAACAACAGTCCATCATTACTTTAAGACATGAAGGTCATCAACATGAAACATTTCAACAACTTTGAACGTTTCTTCAAGTGCAGTCGCAAAAACCATCCAGCACTATGATGAAACTGTCTCTCATGAGCACAGCCACAGGAAAGGGAAACCCAGAGTTATCTCTGCTGCAGAGGATAAGTTCATTAAAGTTAGATGCACCTCAGATTACAGCCCAAATAAATGCTTCACAGAGTTCAGGTAACAGACACATCTCAACATCAACTGTTCAGAGGAGACTACGTGAATCAGGCCTTCATGGTCGAATTGCTGCAAAGAAACCTACTAGAAACCTAAACTACTAAAAAAGAAGACGAGACTTGCTTGGGCCAAGAAACATAAGCGATGGACATTAGATTGGTGGAAATCTGTCCTTTGGTCTGATGAGTCCAAATTTGAGATTTTTTGTTCTGACCAACGTGTCTTTGTGAGAGTAGGTGAACGGAGGATCTCCGCATGTGTGGTTCCCACCGTGACGCATGGAGGAGGAGGTGGGGGTGCTTTGCCCGATCATCCCGAGGACATCATCCCCACAGTGAGGCATGGTGGTGGCAGCATCATTGGCAGGGACCGGGAAACTGGTCAGAATTAAAGGAATGATGGATGGCGCTAAATACAGGGACATTCTTGAGGGAAACCTGTTTCAGTCTTTCAGAGATTTGAGACTGGGACAGATGTTCACCTTCCAGCAGGACAATGACACTGAGCATACTGCTAAAGCAACACTCGAGTGGTTTAAGGGGAAACATTTAAATGTCTTGGAATGGCCTAGTCAAAGCCCAGACCTCAATCCAAACTGAGAATCTGTGGTATGACAAAGATTGCTGTACACCAGCGGAACCCATCCAACTTGAAGGAGCAGGAGCAGTTTTGCCTTGAGAAAATATTCCAGTGGCAAGATGTGCCAAGCTTATAGACACATACCCCAAGAGACTTGCAGTTGTAGTTGCTGCAAAAGGTGGCTCTACAAAGTATTGATTTGGGGGGGTGAATAGTTATGCATGTTCAAGTTTTCTATTTTTTTTGTCTTATTTCTTGTTTGTTTCACAAAAATATTTAGCATCTTCAAAGTGGTAGGCATGTTGTGTAAATCAAATTATACAAATTTTTATTCCAGGTTGTAAGGCAACAAAATAGGAAAAATGCCAAAGGTGGTGAATACTTTCGAAAGCCACTGTAACACAGCATTCTGCAGTGATACGCCATCATATCTAGTTAGTGGGACTATCATTTGTTTTTCATCAGGACAATGACCCAAAACACACCTCCAGGCTGTGTAAGGGCTATTTAACCACGAAGGAGAGTGATGGGGTGCTGCATCAGATGACCTGGACTCCACAATCACCAGACCTCAAACCAATTGAGATGGTTTGGGATGAGTTGGACCTCAGAGTGAAGGAAAAGCAGCCAACAAGTGCTCAGCATATGTGGGAACTCCTTCAAGACTGTTGGAAAAGCATTCCAGGTGAAGATGGTTGAGAGAATGCCAAGAGTGTGCAAAGCTGTCATCAAGGAAAAGGGTGACTACTTTGAAGAATCTCAAATATAAAATATATTTTGATTGTTTAACACTATTTTGGTTACTACATGATTCCATTTGTGTTATTTCATAGTGTTGATGTCTTTACTATTATTCTACAATGCAGGAAATAGTCAAGATAAAGAAAAACCCTTGAATGAGTAGGTGTGTCCAAACTGTTGACTGGTACTCTATCTGTATCTGATTTATACAACTAACAAACTTAAGCAAGATGACACAAATCATGGAACTCTCGTAGGATATACAAGGCTATACCCTTTTTCACACTTCTGAGCCAAACAGAACCAGCCCAAGCCAAGCTCTATTTGGCTGGCCTGGTTACACATCCACCATAACTGCTGGAACCATGCTGGAGAGGGCAATGTGCAAGGAAAACATCAGAGCCAGCGCAGTACAGGTCAGCTCTATGGTGTGAATAAGGCACAAGTGTTTCAGACATGACTGAGTCTGACTTGCTAAGGAGAGGGAAACTGGGCATATTCCATATCCACCCAGAGGGCAGAAAAGGCTTGGATAAACTTTGATTAGTGGAATGTTTTTATCAGTCCGGCTCTGTTGATGGAAGCGTTTTCCCCACTTAAAGAATGTTCCTGGACATGCCAACGCTGAGCGAGCAGCTATTCTATATGCTAATTATAGACCATAACTCCAGCGAATGGGGCTGTAAGGAGAGGGAGACTGCAGTACTATAGCTACTAGCTATACTTGAGGTATTGTATAAATCAATGTGAAGTCTATCTAGTTCTTTTCAATCAAATCAAAGTTTATTGTTTTGCATACGGTATTAGTGTTACAGCATTTTAAAAGGTGTGTGAACATGTACTGTCTGAGCATATCCTGGTAAAAAAAATAACAGATACAAGTGAAGGAAGCCATATAGGTGTATTAGGACACATCCCTTGAAGTTCCCATCTTAGGGGGGATGAGGTCAGACAGTTGAAAATAAAGGAAACAAGTGAAGGAAGCTGTATAAGCGTATTAGGACACAGCCCTCGTGTTTCCCATGGTGGACGGGTGAGGGCAGGCAGTTGCTTCTGTCAACACAGCCACAATTAATCATTGTTTCTGCTAAGCCACGTGGGATAGCGCTGGGGTGCTGGGACAAAGCAGCAGAACACACAGAGGTGACGGATCGGCAGTGTTGCCACGGCGACCTCGGCTCAGCGCCATGGAGATGACTGTGGGGTCAGTGACAGGGAGGTCATGACCTCCACAGAGAGGACAGAGAGAGGAGAGAAAGAAAAAAGGATGGAATACATCACCTCTCCAGATATCCGGCACCTTTACCCAAAGCCATATAATCAGGACTTCCATGTGAGAACCAGACCAACAACACTGGTTTACAAGCACCATATTCATTAGAGCACTTGGGTGTCTGTATGAGAGTGAGGAAAAGAAAGAGAAATAAAGAGAGAGACATACAGAGAGACATACAGAGAACCAGAGAGTGAGATAGCGAGACAAACAGAGAGAGAAAGACATAACATAGTGAGATGAGAGATGAGAGAGAGTAAATATAGAGGAGTGTTTGTGTTTGCAGAAATAGGCCATAGGAGGAGAGAATCCGATCTGGAATCCGATCACACACACAGAGAGCTCATACACTGTACTGTACCGTACACACATATACTCTATAATCATCACAACACATACTGCCGTGAAGACTGATCTGTATGATCATGTGGATGTGTCATTTGACCATCAGTGTACATAATGCATGTGTGTGCTGCTAATAGAACATATGACATGAAATCACACACACACAATCCAGGTGAATGCTATGATCTCTTATAGATGTCACTTGTTAAATCCACTTCAATCCGTGTAGATGAAGGGGAGGAGACAGGTTAACGAAGTATTTTTAAGCCTTGAGACATTTGAGACATGGATTGTGTATGTGTGCCATTCAGAGGGTGAATGGGCAAGACAAAAGATTGAAGTGTCTTATGAACGGCGTATGGTAGTAGGTTTGTTTTAAGTTGATACACACCAGTTTGTTTTAAGAACTGCAATGCTGCTGGCTTTTTCACACTCAACAGTTTCCTGTGTGTATCAAGAATGGTTCACCACCCAAAGGACATCCAGCCAACTTCACACTGTGGGAAGCATTGAAGTCAACATGGGCCAGCATCCCTAGTAGAGTCCATGCCCCGGTGGATTGAGACTATTGTGAGGGTAAAATGGAGGGGGGAACTAAATATTAGGAAGGTGTCCTTAATGTTTTACATATTTGCATACTTGTGTGCTGTCTGTTTTCAAGTAGGCATAAAACAAAACAAAATGCCTGTGAGAGGTGAGGTGTGAGCATCTCATCTCGGTTGCTAGATAAATAGATTCCCCTATGCAGTGAAGGATGGAGAAATCCGATGTGACTGCCACTTAACCGGTGATTTGCAGGCTATTACGGCTGCCTTTGGCTGTTTTAATTTGCCGTGAGATTTAATTTGTCGAGTGCATTACTTACCAAGCTCCTGGCCTGGCATTCATTTAGCCACACTAGTCAGCCTTGATTGTTACTTGCATGTCAGCCGCCACAATTAAGACGACTGCGTGATCATCAAGCATTTTGGTTACTGAGAGTAATGTGTTCGATTGGTTGGAGTGTTTGTGACAGTGGGGTGACAGTTTGTGTGGGCTGGGGTGGGTTGGGGTAGTGTGTGTAAAGTGTGTGTGTTTTTGTGCGCGCATGAGTATGTGCGGGTGCGTGTATGAGTTGGGTGTGTGCGTGTATTTATGCACTGTGTTCATGCCCAGTAGTGTCACTGTTAAATTCATCCCCACCATTGCCATCTAACTGATGAGCTTTAGAGAATTCTGTGTAGCAGGTGGATCTAGACAGTAATGTCTACATCCCACCAGCATGGCAGAAAGGGAAACACATCTTGGTGGGGCCCCAAAAGGCCACAGCCCCTGTTTTTACTCCCTGGGATGCCTGCTGATATCAAGAGCAATTCACCCCCCCCAAAATAAACAGCCCGCCACATTGTTTACTCAGCCGGGCCCTTTAAGCCAATCCCAGAGCTTCGCTGGGCTTCCTTCACTGTGTTTGTTTTTACGATATGGAACAGCTCCTCGGGGACTCACTACAACTCCTTGTGTGGAGATCTGGAGCGCAAACTGACTGGGGAATTTTGGGAATAAAGAAAGAAAAGATGCCTTGTTTCAAAGGGGGAACTACTAACCACTCAGAAATCTTAATTCTCCAAGTAGATATTTGTACATTTACGGTAGGGCTGAGACGGTAATTGTAACTGACAGCAATGGATAAAGACCATCGTAAAAAAAACTGCCAAAACTGTTTAAATAGGCCTACATTCCTTATGGATTTAATTTATTTTCATGTAGATAAACTTTACCCAATAGCCAGAATGTTCACTAATGATTAAAAGCAATTGTTTTGCTAACTTAGTCTGTCTATTAAACCTTCTACATCTCCTCCTCTTTCCAAATGGCCTTTGATGCTGGAGCAGCTCATTGCTAGAAGCGGGGGTCTAGAGCGCTATAGGCTTTGGCTCTTCAGTAAAAAAATAGTTTGATGTGTATTTTATACAATGCACATTTTCATTGCTTGCTAGTAAATAAATAAATCGGTCTTCTCCTAAAAAAGGCTAGATGTGTCTGACTATTAATTAATTATTCAACAGTAGTTGACAAGGTTGTTCTGGCTCTGAGTCCTATAATGCTCTAATGTTGTGTCAAATGAACAATGTGCCAATCCTCTCCAACTTGGCATGGTATAATTTGATACTGAATCTTTTCTTCATTTATAGACTAAACAATGCGGATCAGGCCTGGTCCTGGCCAATATGCTGCCCTAGACGAGACCCCCCAAAACTGTACCGTTAATCCCTGGTTATAATAATTTATGTTAATATATGTATTAAAACCTTCTTACAATAATGAGAGTTTTTGTGTATTTTATACCATAATTTACACTCCATGTGAGCAATGAGTATGTGTCTGGTTTCTCTGTCCTGTCAATGTTGACGGAGCACGCCTGAGCACACATAGAAGTACCTGGCCTGCTTCTCGCAAATGTCAAATTTAGGAAAGTGAACAGCTGGGCTTCTCAGTCAACAAAGTCTTTAATTTTTATTTTTTTTTAACATCCTTTCAAATTAGAATAGCTCCTCTCAATATTTCAAAAATCTTTCCAACACTCTCCCCCACGATAATCAGCCTCGCTGATAAATAGGCTATGGACATTACTGTGCAGTAATAGACATAAGAAACATTACTGTGCAGCCGTATTCATTGATCTGGCCAAGGCTTTCGACTCTGTCAATCACCACATCCTCATCGGCAGACTCGACAGCCTTGGTTTCTCAAATGATTGCCTCACCTGGTTCACCAACTACTTCTCTGATAGAGTTCAGTGTGTCAAATCGGAGTGTCTGTTGTCCGGACCTCTGGCAGTCTCTATGGGGGTGCCACAGGGTTCAATTCTTGGACCGACTCTCTTCTCTGTATACATCAATGAGGTCGCTCTTGCTGCTGGTGAGTCTCTGATCCACCTCTACGCAGACGACACCATTCTGTATACTTCCGGCCCTTCTTTGGACACTGTGTTAACAACCCTCCAGGCAAGCTTCAATGCCATACAACTCTCCTTCCGTGGCCTCCAATTGCTCTTAAATACAAGTAAAACTAAATGCATGCTCTTCAACCGATCGCTACCTGCACCTACCCGCCTGTCCAACATCACTACTCTGGACGGCTCTGACTTAGAATACGTGGACAACTACAAATACTTAGGTGTCTGGTTAGACTGTAAACTCTCCTTCCAGACCCATATCAAACATCTCCAATCCAAAGTTACATCTAGAATTGGCTTCCTATTTCGCAACAAAGCATCCTTCACTCATGCTGCCAAACATACCCTTGTAAAACTGACCATCCTACCAATCCTCGACTTTGGCGATGTCATTTACAAAATAGCCTCCAATACCCTACTCAACAAATTGGATGCAGTCTATCACAGTGCAATCCGTTTTGTCACCAAAGCCCCATATACTACCCACCATTGCGACCTGTACGCTCTCGTTGGCTGGCCCTCGCTTCATACTCGTCGCCAAACCCACTGGCTCCATGTCATCTACAAGACCCTGCTAGGTAAAGTCCCCCGCCTTATCTCAGCTCGCTGGTCACCATAGCATCTCCCACCTGTAGCACACGCTCCAGCAGGTATATCTCTCTAGTCACCCCCAAAACCAATTCTTTCTTTGGCCGCCTCTCTTTCCAGTTCTCTGCTGCCAATGACTGGAACGAACTACAAAAATCTCTGAAACTGGAAACACTTATCTCCCTCACTAGCTTTAAGCACCAACTGTCAGAGCAGCTCACAGATTACTGCACCTGTACATAGCCCACCTATAATTTAGCCCAAACAACTACCTCTTTCCCAACTGTATTTAATTTATTTATTTATTTTGCTCCTTTGCACCCCATTATTTTTATTTCTACTTTGCACATTCTTCCATTGCAAAACTACCATTCCAGTGTTTTACTTGCTATATTGTATTTACCTTGCCACCATGGCCTTTTTTCCCTTTACCTCCCTTCTCACCTCATTTGCTCACATTGTATATAGACTTGTTTATACTGTATTATTGACTGTATGTTTGTTTTACTCCATGTGTAACTCTGTGTCGTTGTATCTGTCGAACTGCTTTGCTTTATCTTGGCCAGGTCGCAATTGTAAATGAGAACTTGTTCTCAACTAGCCTACCTGGTTAAATAAAGGTCAAATAAAAATAAAAAATAAATAAACATTTGTTTCTATTTTAACCAGTTAGAGCTCTAGGGGCGCTATTTCATTTTTGGATAAAAAACGTTCCCGTTTTAAGCGCGATATTTTGTCACGAAAAGATGCTCGACTATGCATATTCTTGACAGTTTTGGAAAGAAAACACTCTGAAGTTTCAGAATCTGCAAAGATTTTGTCTGTAAGTGCCCCAGAACTCATTCTACAGGCGAAACCAAGATGATGCATCACCCAGGAATTAGCAGAATTTCTGAAGCTCTGTTTTCCATTCTCTCCTTATATGGCTGTGATTGCGCAAGGAATGAGCCTACACTTTCTGTCGTTCGCCCAAGGTCTTAGCAGCATTGTGACGTATTTGTAGGCATATCATTGGAAGATTGGCCATAAGAGACTACATTTTCCAGAGGTCCGCCCGGTGTCCTTTGTCTAAATTTGTGCGTAATCTTCAGGTGCAGGCATTTTCTCCTGGGATTCAGGAGAGAAAGCATGTTTCCAAGAACGATGTATCAATGAAGAGATATGTGAAAAACACCTTGAGGATTGATTCTAAACAACGTTTGCCATGTTTTCAGTCGATATTATGGAGTTAATTTGGAAAAAAGTTTGCGTTTTGAGGACTGAATTTATGGATTTTTTTTGGTAGCCAAATGTGATGTATAAAACGGAGCTATTTCTAATACACAAGGAATCTTTTTGGAAAAACTGAGCATCTGCTATCTAACTGAGAGTATCCTCATTGAAAACATCAGAAGTTCTTCAAAGGTAAATGATTTTATTTGAAGGCTTTTATGTTTTTGTTAATGTTGCGTGCTGGATGCTAACGCTAATGCTAACGCTAAATGCTAACGCGAAATGCTAACTCTAGCTAGCTACTTTTACACAAATGATTGTTTTCCTATGGTTGAGAAGCATATTTTGAAAATCTGAGATGACAGTGTTGTTTACAAAAGGCTAAGCTTGAGAGATGGCATATTTATTTCATTTCATTTGCGATTTTCATAAATAGTTAACGTTGTGTTATGCTAATGAGCTTGCTGATAGATTTACACAATCCTGGATACAGGGGTTTTTTCATAGCTAAACGTGACGCAGAAAACGGAGCGATTTGTCCTAAACAAATAATCTTTCAGGAAAAACTGAACATTTGCTATCTGAGAGTCTCCTCATTGAAAACATCTGAAGTTCTTCAAAGGTAAATGATTTTTTTGAATGCTTTTCTGTTTTTTTGTGTAAATGTTGCCAGCTGAATGCTAATGCTAAATGCTACGTTAGCCATCAATACTGTTACACAAATGCTTGTTTTGCAATGGTTGAGAAGCATATTTTGAAAATCTGAGATGACAGTGTTGTTAACAAAAGGCTAAGCTTGAGAGCTAGCATATTTATTTCATTTCATTTGCGATTTTCATGAATAGTTAACGTTGCGTTATGGTAATGAGCTTGAGTCTGTATTCACGAACCCGGATCCGGGATGGGGAGATCAGAAAGGTTAATGATTGTCAATTTTATCTTCATAATATAGCATAGTTCTCCCCTTCATCCTTTCACTATCAAGTCATTATCTTTACTTTCAGGAAAAACTAAGATAGGCTTTGTTGATTGCTTCCTTTATATCTGTCTGTTCCTCAGTTTGATCCCTGTGTCAGCATTAATGTAATTTTGTTTCCCCTGTCCAGACGCTGTCTTTGTCGCTGTCTGTCTTAGCTGTTGTGTCTGATACGCTGGTGGCTCTGATTGATGGGTGCTTTTATGGGGTTTTGCGCGTGTGAGTTTGACTGATGCTCTCTATAGATCTACTGTACAGTACCAGTCAAATGTTAGGACACACCTATCCATTCAAGGTTTTTTTCTTTATTTTCTACATTGTAGAAAAAATGTGAAGACACCAAAACTATGAAATAACACACATGGAATCATGTAGTAATCAAACAGAGCCAGACTGATAAAAACATTCCACTAATCAAAGTTTATCCAAGCCTTTTCTGCCCTCTGGGTGGATATGGAATATGCCCAGTTTCCCTCTCCTTGGCAAGTCAGACTCAGTCATGTCTGAAACGCTACAGTACAAGTCAGAAGTTTGAGTAGGACACACCTACTCATTCAAGGATTTTTCTTAATTTTTTACTATTTTCTAAATTGTAGAATAATAGTATGGACATTAACTATGAAATAAAAGTGTTAAACAAATAAAACTATATTTGAGATTTGAGATTAGTAGCCACCCTTTGTCTTGATGACAGCTTTGCACAGTCTTGGCATTCTCTCAACCAGCTTCATGAGGAATGCTTTTCCAACAATCTTGATGGAGTTCACACATATGCTGAGCACTTTTGGCTGCTTTTCCTTCACTGTGGTCTAACTCCTTCCAAACCATCTCAATTGGGTTGAGGTCAGGTGATTGTGGAGGCCAGGTCATCTGATGCAGCCCTCTCCTTCTTGGTCAAATAGCCCTTACACAGCCTGGAGGTGCCTTGAATTCTAAATAAATCACACCTCCTCCTCCATGCTTCACAATGGGAACCACACATGTGGAGATCCTCTGTTCACCCACTCTATGTCTCACAAAGACACAGAGGTTGGAACCAAAGGACATATTTCCACCCGTCTAATGACCATTGTTCACGTTTCTTGGCCTAAGCAAGTCTCTTCTTTTTATTGGTGTCCTTGAGTAGTGGTTTCTTTGCAGCAATTCGGCCAAGAAGGCCTGATTCACGCAGTCTCCTATGAACAGTTGATGTTGAGATGTGCCTGTTACTTGAACTCTGCAAAATATTTATTTGGGCTGCAATTTCTGAGGCTGGTAACTCTTTTGTTTTATTTTACTAGACAAGTCAGTTAAGAACAAATTCTTATTATCAATGACGGGCTAGGAACAGTGGGTTAACTTCCTTGTTCAGGGGCAGAAGAACAGATTTTTACCTTGTCAGCTCGGTGATTTGATCTTTCAACCTTCCAGTTACTAGTCCAATGCTCTAACCACTAGGCTACCTGCCGCCCCAAACTCTGATGAACTTATCCTCTGCAGCAGAGGTAAGTCTGGGTCTTCCTTTCATGTGGTGGTCCTCATGAGAGCCAGTTTCATCTTAATGCTTGATGGTTTTTGCGACTGCATTTGAAGAAACTTTCAAAGTTCTTGACATTTTTCGCATGGACTGACCTTAATGTCTTAAAGTAATGATGGATTGTCGTTTCTCTTTGCTTATTTGAGCTGTTCTTGCCATGATATGGACTTGGTCTTTTACAAAATAGGGCTATCTTCATTATACCACCCCTACCTTGACACAACACAACTGATTTTCTCAAATGCATTAAGAAGAAAATCAATTCCACAATTGAACTTTTAACAAGGCACACCTTTTAATTGAAATGCAGCTGGTTGAGAGAATGACACGAGTGTGTAAAGCTGCCATCAAGGTAAAGGGTGGCTACTTTGAAGAATCTAACATCTAAAAAATAAGCATGATTCCCAATCAGAGACAACGATAGACAGCTGTCCCGGATTGAGAACCATACCCGGCCAAAACATAGAAATAAAGAAATATAGAAAACAAAACCTAGAATGCCCACCCCACATCACACTCTGACCTAACCATATAGAGAAATAAAACGGCTCTCTAAGGTCAGGGCGTGACAGGTACTGTATAAGTCCATTCAGAAAGTTTACTAAAGTAGCCTGTCTGGACTCCATCTCTTTAATAAGAATGAAATCATGATTCAGTGTTGTAAAAGTCCTGTTTTAAGTAGCTTAAAAAAAATAAAAAAAATATGTCAATGCCACTGCCATCGAATGACAGCAGCAGCAGGGTTTGTGACATTTTGCGGACTTTGTTTGAATGGTTTTGTGTCTTTTTTTTAAGCCAACAGACAAGAACAAGGTAGGCATATACTGTATCTTTATATTTACTCTGTTAACCTCTTGAACCTATAGGGGCGCTGTGTCATTATTGGATAAAAAGACGTGCCCGTTTTAAGCGCAATATTTTCTCACGAAAAGATGCTCGACTATGCATGGAATTGACAGCCTTGGAAAGACACAACTCTGACGTCTCCAAAACTGCAAAGATATTATCTGTGCATGCCCCAGAACTAATGCAACAGGCGAAACCAAGATGAGGTTTCATACAGGAAATGCCCCGGATTCTGAAGGCGCTGTGTTCCAATGTCTCCTTATATGGCTGTGAATGCGCCAGGAATGAGCCTGCGCTTTCTGTATATTCCCCGAGGTGTCTGCAGCATTGTGACGTGTTTGTAGGCATATCATTGGAAGATTGACCATAAGAGACTACATTTACCTGGTGTCCCGCCCGGTGTCCTGTGTGCGTAATCAGTAAGTCCATGCGCGTTCCATTTCTTCAGAATTGGAAGTAAACTGCCACGATGGATTTTATCGTCGATAGATATGTGAAAAACACCTTGAGGATTGATTCTAAACATCGTTTGCCATGTTTCTGTCGATATTATGGAGTTAATTTGGAAAAAAGTTTTTTTTTTTTTTTTTTTCCCTTACCCAAACGTGATGAACAAAACGGAGTGATTAGTCGACACAAATAATATTTTTTTGTAAAAACGGAACATTTGCTATCTAACAGAGTCTCCTCATTGAAAACATCTGAAGTTCTTCAAAGGTAAATTATTTTATTTGAATGCTTTTATGTTTTTTTGTGGAAAATGTTGCATGCTGAATGCTAGGCTTAATGCAATGCTAGGCTATCAATACTCTTACACAAATGCTTGTTTAGCTATGGTTCAAAAGCATATTTTGAAAATCTGAGATGACAGTGTTGTTAACAAAAGGCTAAGCTTGAGAGCAAATAGATTAATTTCATTTCATTAGCCATTTTCATGAATAGTTAACGTTGTATTATGCTAATGAGCTTGCTGATAGATTTACACAATCCTGGATACAGGGTTTTTTTCGTAGCTAAACGTGACGCAGAAAACGGAGCGATTTGTCCTAAACAAATAATCTTTCAGGAAAAACTGAACATTTGCTATCTGAGAGTCTCCTAATTGAAAACATCTGAAGTTCTTCAAAGGTAAATTATTTTATTTGAATGCTTTTCTGTTTTTTTGTGTAAATGTTGCCTGCTGAATGCTAACGCTAAATGCTACGCTAAATGCTACGTTAGCCATCAATGCTGTTACACAAATGCTTGTTTTGCAATGGTTGAGAAGCATATTTTGAAAATCTGAGATGACAGTGTTGTTAACAAAAGGCTAAGCTTGAGAGCTAGCATATTTATTTCATTTCATTTGCGATTTTCATGAATAGTTAACGTTGCGTTATGGTAATGAGCGAAACCAGGAATACAGGAGTCTGTATTCACGATCCCGGATCCGGGATGGGGAGATCAGAAAGGTTAATGTTGTTTCAAAAAGAAAATGCGTATTTGTGTGTGTGTGTGTGTGTGTGTGTGTGTGTGTATGTGTGTGTGTGTGTGTGTGTGTGTGTGTGTGTGTGTGTGTCAGTGGCGTACTGCTGTTTCGCGGGGCCCCCCCCCGCAAGGTCAGAGAAAAAAATTCAGTTCTCTAGCTAATCTAATGCTATTTTACACATTTTGCCATGAGAGAAAATGTTGCTGTTTTAGAGCTGATTTCCTGCTATTCTACACATTAATGTGGAGTACCATATCTTTCTCTCTCTCTGCAGCCAGGCAACAGTGCAGGCAGAGGGATTAGACCAGGCAATTACACTGGCTTAGCTCTGTTGACTGGTGCATTACTGGCAGAGCCAGCAGCTTACTTACTCTACCACTGCAGAAGGAGAGGGGGAGAGAAGGAGAAAGATGAGGGAAGGCGGAAGGGGGGAAGAGAAGGAGGAAGAGGAGGCAAAGTGAGAAAAAAAGGAGAAGAGGTAAGGAGAGAATGAGAGAAAAAGAAAAGGAGAAAAGGAGGAAAAATAGCAAGGAGAAGGAGATTGAATGAGAGGAGAGAAGAACGAAGGAAAAAAGAAGAACATGACAAGTAAAACACGTGAAAACGTGTGAGGGAGAGAATTAAAGGAGAAGATAAGGTGAAAACGTGTGAGGGAGAGAATTAAAGGAGAAGATAAGGTGAAAACGTGTGAGGGAGAACAGGATAAAGGGTACAAATGAGAAAAGCGACAAGCCTGAGAAGATATGTCTCTCAGCCTGTTCTTTTAATCCCCGTTTCCTCTGGCACTTAAAATCAGGACCAAATTAGGGTCAAATTCGAGCTGGCTCAAATGGAATTCTAAAATCGAGCTGGATCGAGGGAAACCCATTCCAGCACAGCCCAGCTTCACAACTGGTGTCAGCTTGATTAGAATTCAGGCTGGTGTTGCCGTTGTAACAGTATAACTTTAGACCGTCCCCTCGCCCATACCCGGGCGCGAACCAGGGACCCTCTGCACACATCAACAACAGTCACCCACGAAGCATCGTTACCCACGAAGCATCGTTACCCATCGCTCCACAAAAGCCACGGCCCTTGCAGAGCAAGGGGAACCACTACTTCAAGGTCTCAGAGCAAGTGACTCACCGATTGAAACGCTATTTAGCGCGCACCACCGCTAACTAGCTAGCTATTTCACATCCGTTACACCGTTACTACTGTATGCAACCACCAGCTGATCACTGCTGGATGCTGACACAATGTTTAGCTAGCTCATATGGGCTTGTTGCTGTTAGCTAGCAAATGAACAAGCAGTAGTCAGACATCACACAAATTCCCAGCTAGCACAGTGGATCTGGGCACGATTCCGTCTGAGTGTCTGGGCACTCGGCTGAGAGTCAGACTCAGCCGACGTCACTAGGCCCGAGTCTGGGCCGCCTTAGGCAGTATTACTTTTGGCTAGGATGCGGGGTTTGAGCTGGGGCCGATTCCAGTGAGAGTTATCTGGCCCAAATGTATATATTACTTGGGGCTCAGGCCGATTCCGGTGTGAGTTATCTGGGCCAAAGATATTGCTTGGGGTTTGGGCCGAGGCTTCTCTCTGGCAGATGATGACACAAGCTGCTTTATATAATTAACATTTCATCATTTATTTTTACATATTTTCTCATCGTTTCTGTGATCAAAAATGCAATTAACATTTAAATTAAATTCTTTAAGAGCACTTTGTGCAAGGCAATTGATAAGCATTAACAATGCTTGTCCCATCGCGCTGAAGTGACTCCTGTTGCGGGCCAGACACATGCACGCTGACACGATCACCGGGTGTATGGTGTTTCCTCCGAAACAAAATGTTTTTTTAATCATTTGTATGTATAAAATGTATAATAGTAATATTTAAAATTACTAAATCGGGTAATTTTGTATACATTTATTTAAATTTGCATCAGGCTGCTTCTGGGGGGATTCTGGTACGATGCCGGCAAAGTCGTCTGAATTACAGTAGACGGAAACGGACCGATGTACTTGGGACGATTCTGGGCAGTCATTCGTATTGATTCCAGGCCCGAGTCCGACACCGGCGCCCCGGAAGAGGGCCGCTTCTTCAGCCGATTCCTCATTGCTAGCTGTGTTACCACCATATCTGGATCCTTCATTCATTTTTGCACGACACAATAAAGTTTTATGAGAACAGTCAGACCTCGACTGCTAACTACCTAACGTTAGCTAGCAAATCAGAGTTGAAACAAGCTGGCTAACGTTAACGTTAGCTAGCTAATGTGAGGTCGTACTAAAAGCTACATTATATCAAACCTGTCGCCTGGTTTGCTTGGCTAGCTAGCTAGCTAATAACCAATGCAATGGCAAGCAAGGTAGGAATTAAGGTAGCTATCTAGCCTGTTATGCTAGCAATGGCGCTAACCGTTTAGCTACCTAGCTAACGTTAGCAAAATAAATACATCGCTCTGAGTCTGGCTGGCACTGGCAGGAGTATGGGGTAACGTTAGTTACAGCACGGTGAGGGTAAATTAAATTCTTCAACATCTTGCTAGCTAGCAACATTAGCAAAGCCAGCTGCACAGTCACATATTGGCTACCTAGCAACATTACATAATTTCTTATTTCTGTAGGCAGTGAGAACGCAATTCGAGCTAGCCCACCAAGGCCAGCCCAGCCCGGGTTGACTTCAAAGTGCCAATGGATACAGAGCTTCAGCGCAGAATGATATGGATTTGTGGCCTGAGGTCCAGACAGTGTGCGACAGAGATCAAGGGAGCATCCGGAAGCTTGGCCACAGTTGTAAGATGAGACTGGAGCCACAGGACTCCAAGCAATTGTGGTGTAGGCCAGGAATGTAATGAGTGTACTGGAATCATTTCTGTATGTTCCTCTGTCTCCCTGTCTGTCTCTCTATTTGTGCTGATACCATGCATTCCAATACCCCTGCATGTCATTGAATCCAAACAATTCTACCTACACCTCAAGCTTCAAAACATGGTGAATTACATCCCTGCATGTCTCAAACCAAATCAATCCCTGTCTTTTTCCACATTGGCTATACCACACTATATAATCTTCCTCTGAATATCTCTGAATGTCCCATACTGTAGGCCATAGCATGGAACACTCATAGAAAAAAAGTTGCAATCTCGAACCTAAAAAGGTTCTTCAGCTGTTCCCATAGGAAAACCCTTTGAAGAACTCTTTTTGGTTCCAGGTAGAACCCTTTTGAGTTTCATGTAGAACCCTACATGAAACTCAAAAGGGTTCTACCTGGAACCAAAAAGGGTTCTCCTATGGCGGATAGCAAAGAACCCTTTTTTCTAAGTGAACATATTGTACATCTCTACTATCTCCCTGGAGTAGTTGTTAACTCACAAGCAGACCCTTGCATTTCTCTCCATTCCCTACAGTTAAATGTAGCACACACTGTGTCGTTGCATCTGTCCATAAGCCCAACCACGCTACTTCATTTCTCAATTTCCCTCCCTATTCACACAGTAGAGACACAGCATGCTTCTCCCCTATTCCCCTCCATCTCTGTATCTCATCTCTCCCCAACGGACTAATCAGCAACAGTTCCACTGGCCGACTCCCACCAATTACCGACCAGCCTGTCAGTCTACCTCTTTCCCCCATACAGAGAGGGGGTCCCGTAAACCCAGCAGGCAGGCTATCCCTGGCTAAGCCCATTGTGAGGGAACTGGGGTAAGGCTGGTGAAAGCCTGGCGGTTGGTAGGAAGAGGGGAGAGTTGTGTGGCGCGAGCCTGTCCCAAAAGCAACCGGTGGCAGGTAACGGAGCCGAGGTTAGTGGGCCCCGTGCTGGGAGACAGAGGGTTTGGCGCCCTCCCCTAGAGGAAGAGGAAATGAGGAGAGCGACGTTTGAAGTAGAGCCTCGGCAGAGCAGAAGGCTGTTGACATACAGTGCATTCGGAAAGTATTCAAACCCCTTCCCCTTTTCCACATTTTGTTTTGTTACTGTCTTATTCTAAAATTGATTAAATAAATGTTTTTCTTTATTATTTTAAACACAATACCCCATAATGACAAAGAGAAATAAGGTTTTTAGAAATGTTTGCAAATTTATTGAAAATTCAAACCCTTTGCTATGAGACTCAGAATTGAGCTCAGGTGCATCCTGTTTCCATTGATCATCCTTGAAATGTTTCTACAACTTGATTGGAGTGCACCTGTGGTAAATTCAACTGATTGGACATTATTTGGAAAGTGACACACCTGTCTATTTCAGAGCAAAATCCAAGCCATGAGGTCGAAGGAATTGTCCGTAGAGCTCCGAGACAGGATTGTGTCAAGGCACATAACTGGGGAAGGGTACATTGATGATCCCCAAGAACAAAGTGGCCTCCATTATTATTAAATGGAAAAAGTTTGGAACCACCAAGACTCTCCCTAGAGCTGGCCGCCCGGTCAAACTGAGCAATCGGGGAAGAAGGGCCTTGGTGAGGGATGTGACCAAGAACCTGATGGTGACTCTGACAGAGCTCCAGAGTTCCTCTGTGTAGATGGGAGAACCTTCCAGAAGGACAACCATCTCTGCAGCACTCCACCAATCAGGCCTTTATGGTAGAGTGGACAGACGGATGCCACTCCTCAGTAAGGTGAGGGATGTGACCAAGAACCTGATGGTGACTCTGACAGAGCTCCAGAGTTCCTCTGTGTAGATGGGAGAACCTTACAGAAGGACAACCATCTCTGCAGCACTCCACCAATCAGGCCTTTATGGTAGAGTGGACAGACGGATGCCAATCTTCAGTAAAAGACACATGACAGCCTAAACCACGCAAGAGTGGCTTCGTGAGAATGTCCTTCAGTGGCCCAGCCAGAGCCCGGACTTCAACCTGATTGAACATCTCTGGAGAGACCTGAAAATAGCTGTGCAGCGACACGATCCATCCAACCTGACAGAACTTGAGAGGAACTGCAGAGAGAATGGGAGAAACTCCCCAAATACAGGTGTGCCATGCTTGTAGCATCATACCCAAGAAGACTTGAGGCTGTAATCGCTGCCAAAGGTGCTTCAACAAAGTACTGAGAAAAGGGTCTGAATACTTATTTACGAAATTTCTAAAAAACTGTTTTTGCTTTCTCATTATGGGGCATTGTGTGTAGATTGATGAGGGAAAGAGGTTGTAACGTAACAACATTTGGAAAAAGTCAAGGGGTCTGAATACCTTTCGAATGCACTGTACATACACCTACAGTATGCTGTAACACACACTGACAGCTCTGGTAGCACCAGCCAGACCAGGGGAACAGAACTGGACACTATACCCTGCCTCTGATCCAATTAGCTTAGGGCTTTATGAATAAGTGAAGATAAAATAAATACAAAACCAGACAAATAATGATATTGTAGCTCCAGTGATGCTGTTGAGCAGCAGTGAGGAGTCGGATAACTGTTAATTAGATCCTCTCCTAAGGCATTAGGGCCAGCGTGCGTGCGTGCGTGCGTGCGTGTGTGTGCGCGTGTGTGTGTGTGTGCGCGTGTGTGTGCGTGTGCGCGCGTGTGTGTGTGTGTGTGCGTGCGTGCGTGTGTGTGTGTGTGTGTGTGTGTGTGCGTGTGTGTGTGCGCGTGTGTGTGTGTGTGTGTGTGTGTGCGTGCGTGCGTGCGTGTGTGTGTGTGCGCGTGTGTGTGTGTGTGTGCGCGTGTGTGTGTACGAGTGCATGTAGACCATTAAAGCCCTCTGCAGAGAAATTTGAATCCCAAAGTAAACAAGCGTTTTGGGGCTTCAGTGTTCTTCTCCGCTATAATTGTGTGTCGGCAGGGACTTGTGAAGAGCTTAGCATATTGTTTTAATACATGTTTAGATAAGTATGACGGCATAAATAGGCTTATTGGCTCCCCAGTATAGTGTATGTATGGATGCTAGCTGGTGTGTCTGCTTTGTCTATCAGTATAATGAGGACTGTGGGCTGCAGTAGAGGAAGATCTATGTAATCTATTCACTTCATGACGGGCTGGCCCCAGGTGGTGAGGGTCGGCAACAACACCACCTGCTTAGCCCTCTCCTGTACTTCCTGATCAAGTTTTGCTGCAGGAAGAAGGTCAGAGACTCGACAGTGTGGTGCCAGGACAACAACCTCTCCCTCGATGTCAGTAAGACCAAGGAGCTGATCATGAACTATAGGAGAAAGAGGGGAGAGCATGTCCCCATCCACATCGATGGAGCTGTTGTGGAGAGGGTCAAGAGCTTCAAGTTCCTTGGCATCCACATCACTAAGGACTTAACATAGTCCACACATACCCGCACAGTCATGAAGAGGGCAAGGCAGCACCTCTTCCCCCTCAGGAGCCTGAAAAGATTTGACATAGGCCCACAGATCGTCAAAAAGTTCTACAGCTGCACCATTGAGAGAATCTTGACTAGCTGCATCACCGCTTGGTATGGCAAATGCACTGCTCTTGACCGCAAAGCGCTACAGAGGGTGGTGCGGACAGCCCAGTACACCAATGTGGCTGAGCTCTCTGCCATCCAGGACCTCTATATCAGGCAGTCAGAGGAAGGCCCAAAAAAGACTCCAGCCACACAAGCCATAGACTATTCACTCTTCTAACGTCCGGCAAATGGAACCGGAGAATTGGCTCTCGGACCAACAGGTTCCAAGACAGCTTCTACCCCCAAGCCATAAGACTGCTAAATAGCCAGACTGCAAATTAGTCAATTAATGGTACCCGAACGATCTGCACTCACTTGACTATATATACACACTCACTCACTCACTCACTCACTCACACACACCACATTGACACTCCAACACATATTCACTACATAGGTGCACACACACACACATAACACAGGAGGTTGGTGGCACCTTAATTGGGGAGGACAGGCTCGTGGTAATAGGCGGAATGGTATAAAATACACGGTTTCCATGTGTCCGATGCCATTCCATTCACTCCGTTCCAGCCATTATTATGTACCGTCCTCCTCAGCAGCCTCCACTGCTACATACACACTTATTATCTATCCTGATGCCTAGTCACTTTACCCTGCTTTCATGTACATACCTACCTCTGCACATTGATCTGGTATTGATACTCCCTGTATATAGTTCCATTTTTGTGTATTTTATTCCTCTTGTGTTACTGTAGAGACAGCATTTTATTGCATTCAATGCATCTTCACTAAAAACATTTTCAATGTGTGATTTTGTGACTTAAATTGTTGTCATTTAGCAGATACACGTGTCAACCTAGTCGGCTCAAGGATTCGAACCAGCAACCTTTCAGTGACTGACGCAACACTCTTAATGGCTAGGCTACCTGCTGCCCTTGTGTGTTAATTGGGCCCACAACTGTCTCATTATTCAAACCATTCCATACAGTACATGTATACATTTACCAACAACAGTCAGTAGTTTGTCTTGTCAATTTGAGTGTGTTCAGGTGTGTTGGCCACATCTAGTAATTGGCCACACCTGATCTTGTTGTTTTTTGTGTCTTGAAATGTGGTCTGTTTGAACAGTGGGAAATAAATGCTTGGAAGAGGTAGACATGCTATGTGCTCTGCAAGAAAGGTTTTGGTTTTTCGAATAACCTTTTTGCATGGTCTGTATTAAACCTCTTAAAACCATCTGTTTTATAGCTAAAAAATATTTATCGAATTTTGACGATTTTTATCCGTCCAGTTATTATTTTAACCTTTTGATGTTTTATTTTTATTTATTTGCACCAAAGAAAACAAGTGATAAACAACAATACAGATACAAATAAATGATGTCCAGGGGTGGTTGGAAGCCCAAGGGCTTAAATGAAAATCACACCACAACAAAACAATATACAATACATAAGTATAACAAAACCTGCTAAATATACATGTTTAAATGAATTGATCAGTAATCATGAAAAAAAAAAAGTATGTACAGTTGAAGTCGGAAGTTTACATACACTTAGGTTGGAGTCAATAAAACTCATTTTTCAACCACTCCACAAAGGGGGGGCTTGCAAGGTATTGGAGTGGCCATCACAAAGCCCTGACCTCAACCCTATAGAAAATTTGTGGACAGAACTGAAAAAGCGTGTATGAGCAAGGAGGCCTACAAACCTGACTCCGTTACACCAGCTCTGTCAGGAGGAAGGGCCAAAATTCACCCAACTTATTGTGGGAAGCTTGTGGAAGGCTACGCGAAACGTTTGACCCAAGTTAAACAATTTAAAGGCAATGCTACCAACTACTAATTGAATGTATGTAAACTTCTGACCCACTGGGAATGTGATGAAAGAAATAAAAGCTGAAATAAATCATTCTCTCTACTATTATTCTGACATTTCACATTCTTAAAATAAAGTGGTGATCCTAACTGACCTAAGACCTAAGATTTTTACTAGGATTAAATGTCAGGAATTGTGAAAAACCGAGTTTAAATGTATTTGGCGTAGGTGAATGTAAACTTCCGACTTCAACTGTATATGTGTTTTGTTTAAATGTGTGTGCATGTGAGTGTGTGAGAGTTAGGCTATATGGAGGAGATTACTGAGTGTTTTGGTTCATCAGGCTGACCCCCAGTCTTTGCTTGAAGTTGTTGAGGGATGAAGATGTTTTGGCAATGTGAAGATAAGAATTCCAGAGTATGCTACCTCTGTATCTGATAGAGAATTCACTATGTGAGGTGCAGCAGTAGGGAGGGTGAAGGTTACCGCAGTGTCTTGTGTTATATAGATGGATTTCAGAATTAACCTGGAAGAATCCATTTTTAGGTAAACTGTCTGGGAGGTATGAGTATTTGTAGATGAAAGTGCATAATTGGCATAAATTAATGTAGTAAATAGACAGGATATTGATTTTCTTAAACAAAGGTGCAGATGGAGCCAGGTAATTAGAGGAGGTGGCTAGTCTTGCAAATGTATTTATAGTAGGTAGGAGGCATATGGACTGGCCCAGACAATATTACAGTAAATGAGACATGGGTAAATTAAGCTATAGTATAGAGTTAGGAAGCAAGCCTGATCAACCAAACCACTCATCTTTCTGATGAAACAACAGATTTCATCACTTTGCTGCAGACAAATTGAATATGATCTTTCCATGATAACTTTTCATAAATTAAAACTTAGAGGAATCTAGTGGATGTTACTCCTTCCATTTTATTCCCACCTATTGAGATTCTGGCTCTTTTTTCAAACAATATTTCTTATTCTTATTAGCGTATACATTAAAGTTGGATTTTTGTACATTTCAAGATAATTGTTTATCTGGAACCATTCAGAAAATGTGGCCATGCCTGAATTGGCTTCATTAACTAGTGAATCAAAATTATTATTTGATAACATCTAATTGGTATCCTCAGCAAAGAGAATGGGAGGTACGGTAGAAGACACAGCAGCAAGGTCATTAATATAGATTAGGCATAACACAGGTCAAATTATCGAACCCTGTGGCACGCCACAGGATATCTTGGCTGTTGTAGATGCACATCTATTTGCATAAACACACTGTTCTCTATCATAAACATAACTATATAGCCAATTATATGTATAATCATGCAAACCGTAATAATGCCATTTAGAAAGTAATATTTCATGATCAACCGTGTCAAAGGCTTTGGATAAATCTAAAAAGATGACAAGAGCGTATTCATTGTTGTTCAGGGCTGTAAAAATGTTATCCACAAGTTGCAAAAGAGCCATATCTGTGGAGTCGTTTTTACAAAAACCATATTGGTGCTCATATAGAATACAGTGTTGATTTAGGGGCTGCAGGGTAGCCTAGTGGTTAGAGCGTTGGACTAGTGATCGGATAACTAATGCATCTTGTTTCCTCACTCATACCCCACAGAGACTGAATATGGTAAATATTTGGAAAAGGAGTGGCTAGGGTTACATAAGAGTATACATGTATGTACAGGGGATGTTGAAGACCCGGATATAGATATACAGTAGTATAGAACTGTTGCAGGTTATGCCTGGCTGGTCAGAGGAAAAGTACCATAAAGATACTCACTGGTACAGGGCATGTCAGGTTGGTCTACGTCCCCACGGTAGTAGCCGTTGCGGCAGGCGCAGATAGTGGCGGCCTCGGCTGCAGAGCGGCTGTTGGAGGGGCACTGCAAACACAGACCTGGACCCTGGCTCGACTTGAATGTCCCTGGGGGGCAGGCTACAGGGGGAGAGAAGGACAAACAATATTAGACATTAAGATAATGCAAAGTATTTAGGCATTATATTTAGGCTGACACATGTACACAGTGCACATCCGGGCTTGACTTGAGACACTGACTTACATGGTGGGAGAGGGGACAAAATACATTAGAGAATGCTGAAGCAAAATGGTCGTATTGTTTAACAGCTGACAGGTAAAAATAGCCTAGCACTGTACCTTGGCATTGACATGGATGTTATTGTGGGACAGGTTACATAGGGACAGATGGAATAACAGACGAGTGATCCATAACATGTGGTAGTGAGGCTGAGGATTAAATGGACTGCTGGAATGACCCTGATGCTATATGGATGTCTGGCAATTTGTATCTCTCTCTCTCTCTCTCTTCTCCTCCCCTTCCTTCCTCTCTCCCTCCCTCCCTGTTTATTATACGTGACTGCATCCAGCCCCACTGATCTCCAGTGATAACTCGCCTTCCTTCAGCAGTAGCAGATTAATTCTGGGAACGGGGAGAGAGAGGAGGAAAAATATGACTGTTCCTGATATAACTGTGTCCCTAAACTCAGGCAATAATCACATCCATTTCAGCAATCCTGCAGGAATAAAAGGATGAGAAAAAAGGAGGGGAGACTGTCCTGAAAAAGAAAGGGATTTATGTGCTATATTAACTATGATGAAAGCCTAATATTTTAGCTAGCTTCCTCATAGCTTCCTCATAGGGTAAAAGAGGGGTAAGGTGAAAGAGGTGCTACAACCCACAATAAGTAAGTCTATAAATTCAACACGACAATCCACTCACTCTCTGGGGTTATGTCCTGGAGTATAATAATGTAATGGGTTGGCTGGGGGAGGTGAATGTAGCTTTGCGACTAAGGCTATCCAATGAGTTTTTGAAAAGGAGTTAAAAAATTGCTTGGTCGTCATAGACAAGCCAGCTCTATCAAAGTAGCCACATAATCTAGCCCTTAAATAAAATATCCCTTCTAACACAACGACTAGACCAGGGGTCAGCAAACTGGTCGGCAAATTTGCTAAAAATGAGTTTCATTTAGGAAATCTGTTCCCAATTATTTTCGACAAATGAAAAAAGAGATATGTGATCGTGTCTCAATGTAATCAAGGTATGAAATGATGGTTATTTTAAAATACATTTTTGGGCTTAGTTATGGTCAATTTGCACTGCAAAATTATTATTATTATGATCCGGCCCCCCGACCATCCAATGCAACAGAAATCGGCCATCGGCTGAATCTAAATGCCTACCCTTGGACTAGAGCATGTAAAGTATACCAACAACATACCAACAAAGCAACCAGGAGGACCTCTATCAAGATATGCCATTGAAACCTACTGAAGAAAAATTCTACAGACAAGTAAAAGTCCATCCCTCCTATATAGGGGCAGGAGTTTTACCTGATCATGTAACCTTGACAGGAAAAGTGAGCCCTAGAGGCCTAAACTACAGCCCAGAAGCAGGTCTCATAGCCAGAAAAGTCTACCTCCTAGCCCTAACAGTACAATAGTACAAGGAACACAGCATACCTCCTAGCCCTACCAGTCAAATAGTACACAGAACACAGCATACCTCCCAGCCCTACCAGTACAATAGTACACAGAACACAGCATACCTCCCAGCCCTACCAGTACAATAGTACACGGAACACAGCATACCTCCCAGCCCTACCAGTACAATAGTACACGGAACACAGCATACCTCCCAGCCCTACCAGTACAATAGTACACAGAACACAGCATACCTCCCAGCCCTACCAGTACAATAGTACACAGAACACAGCATACCTCCCAGCCCTACCAGTACAATAGTACACAGAACACAGCATACCTCCCAGCCCTACCAGTACAATAGTACACAGAACACAGCATACCTCCCAGCCCTACCAGTCAAATAGTACACAGAACACAGCATACCTCCCAGCCCTTTCAGTACAATAGTACACAGAACACAGCATACCTCCCAGCCCTACCAGTCAAATAGTACACAGAACACAGCATACCTCCCAGCCCTACCAGTCAAATAGTACACAGAACACAGCATAAGGGCAAATTGAGAGTTATCCATTCCAGTATGAGCGAGGAACCATCACTCTACACCCCCTCAGAATGAACTGAATGGGAAAGAATCAGGGAAAGAATGTTGAACGAAGGTAGAGAACGGAGGGGCGGATGAAACCTTAGGACCTTTATATCAACAGCCTTTTAAGATTGAATTAAATATTTTATGCTTCATTAATATAAGAACAGAGATGCAGGGTTTTGAGGCGAGCGTCTGGTTTATGGTACTGTTAAATAGGCAGAGTCCTCTCTCCCATTCTACTGGCATCTCAAATGGGCTGTTAGACCAGGGTTTTGAGAGAGGCTGAGAGAAAGAGAGATAATTAGAGAAGAAGAGTGTGAAAGGAAGAGAGAATGAGATTTACTGCACATACTCAAGTAACAGTGGAAGACCTACTCTTTATGAAGATAAAGAGAGAAAGATTGAGGGGGAGAGAGAGAGACAGACATAAAGATAAGGAAAGAGAGAAAGAAAGAAAGAAAGTAAGAAAGAAAGAAAGAAAGAAAGAAAGAAAGAAAGAAAGTAAGAAAGAAAGAAAGAAAGAAAGAAAGAAAGAAAGAAAGAAAGAGACATCCAGCTCCAGCAGAATTCTTTACAGACACACAGGAGGCTAACACACTGGTCACACAACACAGAGACAGATCACTACCACCAAGCATAGCACCAACTAGTAGAAACACACACGGACTGGCCACACCCACCACAAACTACCAGTAAAACCCCCCGTAAAAGAGGTTTCTATCTTCAAGGGAATTGAAGTGTTGTGTAGGCCAGTGGTTCTCAAACTGGGGGTCCCGACCCCCTGGGTGACGCAAGTGTGAAACTGAATGGGAGAAATATGTATTAAAAGGTAAATCATTTTTATGTATATATATTATTTATATTTCTCTTTGCCTATTTGATCTGGTTACTAACATAGGCCTTGTATTGCACCAAATTCTAGTCTCAAAAACATATAATCTGTAATTCAGAACCAAAAAGTTGTGTGTCTTGACTCTTGACCAATGACCAGTCATCAGCAGTCAGGCGCGCCAATCCAGGTTAGTGATCAGAAAGCACTTTTAAAATGTTCTCCTGTTTTGCCTGGCAAAAGCAGAGTACGTTGATATTATCCATATAAAATACAATTCAGCAATCTGCTAAAGGATGCATCATTGCCAGAACAATAAGCTACCTGGAGATTTTGTTTGATCATTTTCAGATTTCCGATAGGCCTAGCTAGGGTGGCTACTGTGGCTATAGGTTAAATATAGCTGTAACATTGCACTGCCTTCAATAGGGCCTACTTATGCGACGAAGATGTAACATTTCTGGCAAATTTATGACCATATTTGTGAGGAAGAAAAAGGCTACAAACAGACGTTCCATCCGATCCTGTAACCTCCGCTGCATACAGATGGGCCGTACAGTCCTGCTGGCTCTGGCCTCCAGAGAAGTGACATGATATCCCTAGTTGACATTGACTACTAACATGAATGACTTTCTGCTCAAAGTGAAGATGTAAAACAACATTTATTTCTATATCTTTCGTTTTGAAAATGCATCACCGTTTATGGCTGTAATAACAGGCCACATTTGCGCAGCGATTGTGCACGCATTCATGTGCGTGTGCGAGGGGTCGCGTGCTTTGAGCCACTCCTTTTTTGGGAGTCACGGGTTAAAACGTTTGAGAACCACTGGTGTAGGCTATGTGGAGGCACGGGTTAAAACGTTTGAGAACCACTGGTGTAGGCTGTGTGGAGGCACGGGTTAAAACGTTTGAGAACCACTGGTGTAGGCTATGTGGAGTCACGGGTTAAAACGTTTGAGAACCACTGGTGTAGGCTATGTGGAGGCACGGGTTAAAACGTTTGAGAACCACTGGTGTAGGCTGTGTGGAGTCACGGGTTAAAACGTTTGAGAACCACTGGTGTAGGCTGTGTGGAGGCACGGGTTAAAACGTTTGAGAACCACTGGTGTAGGCTATGTGGAGGCACGGGTTAAAACGTTTGAGAACCACTGGTGTAGGCTATGTGGAGGCACGGGTTAAAACGTTTGAGAACCACTGGTGTAGGCTGTGTGGAGGCACGGGTTAAAACGTTTGAGAACCACTGGTGTAGGCTGTGTGGAGGCACGGGTTAAAACGTTTGAGAACCACTGGTGTAGGCTATGTGGAGGCACGGGTTAAAACGTTTGAGAACCACTGGTGTAGGCTATGTGGAGGCACGGGTTAAAACGTTTGAGAACCACTGGTGTAGGCTGTGTGGAGGCACGGGTTAAAACGTTTGAGAACCACTGGTGTAGGCTATGTGGACGCACGGGTTAAAACGTTTGAGAACCACTGGTGTAGGCTGTGTGGAGGCACGGGTTAAAACGTTTGAGAACCACTGGTGTAGGCTGTGTGGAGGCACGGGTTAAAACGTTTGAGAACCACTGGTGTAGGCTATGTGGAGGCACGGGTTAAAACGTTTGAGAACCACTGGTGTAGGCTATGTGGAGGCACGGGTTAAAACGTTTGAGAACCACTGGTGTAGGCTGTGTGGAGGCACGGGTTAAAACGTTTGAGAACCACTGGTGTAGGCTATGTGGAGGCACGGGTTAAAACGTTTGAGAACCACTGGTGTAGGCTGTGTGGAGGCACGGGTTAAAACGTTTGAGAACCACTGGTGTAGGCTGTGTGGAGGCACGGGTTAAAACGTTTGAGAACCACTGGTGTAGGCTATGTGGAGGCACGGGAAAAGCATACCCATAGAACTAAACGCATTATGCTGCATTGGCTTCCACACTGAATGGTTCAATCTGGTGAATATACTATAAACAGGAGTGTGGAAGCTCGTAACAATCAGACTGGCCTTATGGGAATTACACATCCCAGCTGGACTATCTCTTTAGAAACCAATAACCCTTTTATAGAACCAAGGGCTTCAGTGTATTTAACAGTTAACGCACAGATCCAAAATAATTAGTAGGATGAGGGGAAAAAGATCGTCATCGTCTTCTGCTGATATAAAAGTGTTCATGACGTTCAGTAGACCTAGAGCACACATTAATTTAAATGGTTCTTTATTGAACCTTCATTTAACTAGGCAAGTCAGCTAAGGACACGTTCTTATTTACAATGACAGCCTACTTCGACCAAACCCGGACAATGCTGGGCAAATTGTGTACCGCCCTATGGGACTTCCAATCACAGGCGGATGTGATACAGCCTGGATTCGAATCAGGGACTGTAGTGACGCCTCTTGCACTGAGATGCAGTGCCTTAGACCGCCGCGCCCTCGGGATCCCGAGTGGATAACACACATACATGAACAGACACGCACACACGCACACGCACGCACGTACACACACACACACACACACACACACACACACAGGCAGCACTGTCCCTGTTAAATGAGATTCTACTTCCACATTTTATGCCAATTGTCTGCCGTCTGTTCAATGGGACGTGGATTAATTCAATTCTCTTCCTGGTCTACCTGCCAAGATGATGGGGTCAGCACACACACACACACACACACATAATGAAAGCAAAAGACCGCCTCTGTCTGCTTCACTCTGCTCTGCGATGGAGCTGAGCCTTTCTCTACCTTGCATATTATGTGTATGAAGCTAGCTACCACATTAAAGCCAATAATTAACCACTAGCTGCTCTGCTACACAGGGCTGTCAGAGAGAAAGAGAGACAGAGAGAGAGAGACAAAGAGAGAGAGACAAAGAGAGAGACAAAGAGAGAGAGAGAGAGAGACAAAGAGAGAGAGAGCGAGAGAGAGAGAGAGAGAGGAATATGGAGAGAGTTATGAAAAGCAGAGCAAGAGAGTAATAATGTGAAAAAAATAAGCTGAAAAAAATAAATGAAAGGCAATGATGCAAAAACCTCAGAGGCCTCGTTCTAAACCTCACAGTGGAGCAGCAGAGGGCTGACTGTGTCAGCTGACTGCCTTGGTTGGTTGGGTCCGCCTCACAGCGATTGGCAAGCGGCCCACACTCCTCACTGATTCATTAATATTTGGGTTGGAGGATGACGGGTGTTCTTCAAAAGGACAACCCACAGTGCAGTCAGTGCTGGGATAAAGCAGTAGAGGAGTGGGGCGTAGAGATGCATCACTTGTCGAGGGTGTGGGTTTTCAGGAACACATGGAGATAAAGCATTAGATCAACCGGTAATTAGTCTCACCAGTGAGGGGGGATCCCAGCACTGAACTGAAAACACAATTATCCTGTTTTAAGTGGCCTCTTTTGAGTCCCTGTCTTTTGCAACACATCTGTATATCTGTCTTACTTTGTCTCGCATTCCTCCCCTCCTTCTGACCTTGACTCACTCTCTTTTCCTTCTGTCTGCATGCTTCTCTTCTCACTTTTTTCTGTCTTGTTCCATCTTCTCTCTCTCTTCTCCCACTTTGGCCTGTCTGAACCTTTGAACCGAATGGTGTTATCATAGACATCAGCTTGCTCTGCCTCTATCCCTCTCTTTCACCTCTGTCTCTCCCTCTCTCTCTCTCTCTCTCTCTCTCTCTCTCTCTCTCTCTCTCTCTGACAGACAGAGGTGCTTAAGTCAGAGGGTTGACATAGTGGTTCACTGACCACTGATGACTATCGGACAGGCACGTGGCCTGATGTCACAGTCAGCGTGGTGACCAGAGCAGATGTCTTATACTGTCTCATTCACCAGCAGAGAGCACAGTTCCACCTTGATCTGTCTGTGTCTACACCACAAAACCAATAAATGAATTGAAGCGCTATAGTTCCTTTTATCATGACACATGGCTAGACTGAGAACAAGTCTGAATCTAATTGATTTAATGAAGGAGTAGCTCGGTCCCAACAACTTGCCAGCAATAACCTGGCAGAAGAACACAACTACACCAGATCAAACTATACAGGGCCTTGACAAAGTATTCATACTTATTTTACATGTTGCTGTGTTACAGACTGTTTTTTTTCTCACCCATCTACACACAATACACTATAATGACAAAGTGAAAACATGTCTTTAGACATTTTAGCAAATTTAAGTCTCTAAGAGCTTTGCTTGGTTTTACAATCCTTGTGGGTACCAAATATCTTTACAAGGATAGTGAAACAAGTGGAGACATTTTGCTGGTCCCCACAAGGGAAAATGCTATTTCAGGCTTAGGGGTTAGGTTTAGGGTTACAATTAGTGTTAGGGGTTACAGTTAGGGTTACAATTAGTGTTAGGGGTTAGGTTTAGGGTTACAATTAGTGTTAGGGGTTAGGTTTAGGGTTACAATTTGTGTTATGGGTTACAGTTAGGGTTACAATTAGTGTTAGGGGTTAGGTTTAGGGTTACAGTTAGTGTTAGGGGTTAGGTTTATGGTTACAATTAGTGTTAGGGGTTACAGTTAGGGTTACAATTAGTGTTAGGGGTTAGGTTTAGGGTTACAGTTAGTGTTAGGGGTTAGGTTTAGGGTTACAATTAGTGTTAGGGGTTACAGTTAGGGTTACAGTTAGTGTTAGGGGTTAGGTTTAGGGTTACAATTAGTGTTAGGGGTTACAGTTAGGGTTACAGTTAGTGTTAGGGGTTAGGTTTAGGGTTACAATTAGTGTTAGGGGTTACAGTTAGGGTTACAATTAGTGTTAGGGGTTAGGTTTAGGGTTACAGTTAGTGTTAGGGGTTAGGTTTAGGGTTACAATTAGTGTTAGGGGTTAGGTTTAGGGTTACAGTTAGTGTTAGGGGTTAGGTTTAGGGTTACAATTAGTGTTAGGGGTTAGGTTTAGGGTTACAGTTAGTGTTAGGGGTTAGGTTTAGGGTTACAATTAGTGTTAGGGGTTACAGTTAGGGTTACAATTAGTGTTAGGGGTTACAGTTAGTGTTAGGGGTTACAGTTAGTGTTAGGGGTTACAGTTAGTGTTAGGGTTACAATTAGTGTTAGGGGTTACAATTAGAGTTAGGGGTTACAGTTAGGGTTAGGGGTTACAATTAGTGTTAGGGGTTACAATTAGGGTTAGGGGTTACAGTTAGGTTTAGGGTTAGAATTAGGGTTAGGGGTTACAGTTAGGGTTAGGGGTTACAGTTAGGGGTTACAATTAGGGTTAGGGGTTACAGTTAGCGTTAGGGGTTACAATTAGGGTTAGGGTTACAATTAGTGTTAGGGGTTACAGTTAGTGTTAGGGGTTACAATTAGGGTTAGGGTTACAATTAGGGTTAGGGGTTACAGTTAGTGTTAGGGGTTACAGTTAGTGTTAGGGGTTATAGTTAGGTTTAGGGTTACAGTTAGTGTTAGGGGTTACAATTAGGTTTAGGGTTACAGTTAGGTTTAGGGGTTACAGTTAGTGTTAGGGGTTACAGTTAGGTTTAGGGTTACAATTAGGGTTAGGGGTTATAGTTAGGTTTAGGGTTACAATTAGGGTTAGGGGTTATAGTTAGGTTTAGGGTTACAATTAGGGTTAGGGGTTACAGTTAGTGTTAGGGGTTATAGTTAGGTTTAGGGTTACAGTTAGTGTTAGGGGTTACAGTTAGGTTTAGGGTTACAATTAGGGTTAGGGGTTACAGTTAGGGTTACAATTAGTGTTAGGGGTTACAGTTAGTGTTAGGGGTTACAGTTAGTGCTAGGGGTTACAGTTAGTGTTAGGGTTACAATTAGTGTTAGGGGTTACAATTAGAGTTAGGGGTTACAGTTAGGGTTAGGGGTTACAATTAGTGTTAGGGGTTACAGTTAGGGTTAGGGGTTACAGTTAGGTTTAGGGTTAGAATTAGGGTTAGGGGTTACAGTTAGGGTTAGGGGTTACAGTTAGGGGTTACAATTATGGTTAGGGGTTACAGTTAGCGTTAGGGGTTACAATTAGGGTTAGGGTTACAATTAGTGTTAGGGGTTACAGTTAGTGTTAGGGGTTACAATTAGGGTTAGGGTTACAATCAGGGTTAGGGGTTACAGTTAGTGTTAGGGGTTACAGTTAGTGTTAGGGGTTATAGTTAGTGTTAGGGGTTACAGTTAGTGTTAGGGGTTACAATTAGTGTTAGGGGTTATAGTTAGGTTTAGGGTTACAGTTAGTGTTAGGGGTTACAATTAGGTTTAGGGTTACAGTTAGGTTTAGGGGTTACAGTTAGTGTTAGGGGTTACAGTTAGGTTTAGGGTTACAATTAGGGTTAGGGGTTATAGTTAGGTTTAGGGTTACAATTAGGGTTAGGGGTTACAGTTAGGTTTAGGGTTACAGTTAGGGTTAGGGGTTACAGTTAGTGTTAGGGGTTATAGTTAGGTTTAGGGTTACAGTTAGTGTTAGGGGTTACAGTTAGGTTTAGGGTTACAATTAGGGTTAGGGGTTACAATTAGTGTTAGGGGTTATAGTTAGTGTTAGGGGTTACAGTTAGTGTTAGGGGTTATAGTTAGTGTTAGGGGTTATAGTTAGATTTAGGGTTACAGTTAGGTTTAGGGTTACAATTAGTGTTAGGGGTTATAGTTTGGGTTAGGGTTACAGTTAGGGTTAGGGGTTATAGTTAGGGTTAGGGGTTATAGTTAGGGTTAGGGTTACAGTTAGTGTTAGGAGTTACAGTTAGTGTTAGGGGTTATAGTTAGTGTTAGGGGTTACAGTTAGTGTTAGGGGTTATAGTTAGGTTTAGGGTTACAGTTAGTGTTAGGGGTTACAATTAGGTTTAGGGTTACAGTTAGGTTTAGGGGTTACAGTTAGTGTTAGGGGTTACAGTTAGGTTTAGGGTTACAATTAGGGTTAGGGTTATAGTTAGGTTTAGGGTTACAGTTAGTGTTAGGGGTTATAGTTAGTGTTAGGGGTTACAGTTAGTGTTAGGGGTTACAATTAGTGTTAGGGGTTATAGTTAGTGTTAGGGGTTATAGTTAGTGTTAGGGTTACAGTTAGGGTTACAGTTAGTGTTAGGGGTTATAGTTAGTGTTAGGGGTTATAGTTAGGTTTAGGGTTACAGTTAGTGTTAGGGGTTATAGTTAGGTTTAGGGTTACAGTTAGGTTTAGGGTTACAATTCGTGTTAGGGGTTACAGTTAGTGTTAGGGGTTACAATTAGTGTTAGGGGTTACAGTTAGGGTTAGGGTTACAGTTAGGGTTAGGGGTTATAGTTAGGGTTAGGGGTTATAGTTAGTGTTAGGGGTTACAGTTAGTGTTAGGGGTTACAGTTAGTGTTAGGGGTTACAGTTAGTGTTAGGGGTTATAGTTAGGGTTAGGGGTTACAGTTAGTGTTAGGGGTTATAGTTAGGGTTAGGGGTTACAATTAGTGTTACGGGTTACAGTTAGTGTTAGGGGTTACAGTTAGTGTTAGGGGTTATAGTTAGTGTTAGGGGTTATAGTTAGGTTTAGGGTTACAGTTAGTGTTAGGGGTTACAGTTAGTGTTAGGGGTTACAGTTAGTGTTAGGGGTTACAGTTAGTGTTAGGGGTTATAGTTAGGTTTAGGGTTACAGTTAGTGTTAGGGGTTATAGTTTGGGTTAGGGTTACAGTTAGGGTTAGGGGTTATAGTTAGGGTTAGGGGTTATAGTTAGGGTTAGGGTTACAGTTAGTGTTAGGAGTTACAGTTAGTGTTAGGGGTTATAGTTAGTGTTAGGGGTTACAGTTAGTGTTAGGGGTTATAGTTAGGTTTAGGGTTACAGTTAGTGTTAGGGGTTACAATTAGGTTTAGGGTTACAGTTAGGTTTAGGGGTTACAGTTAGTGTTAGGGGTTACAGTTAGGTTTAGGGTTACAATTAGGGTTAGGGTTATAGTTAGGTTTAGGGTTACAGTTAGTGTTAGGGGTTATAGTTAGTGTTAGGGGTTACAGTTAGTGTTAGGGGTTACAATTAGTGTTAGGGGTTATAGTTAGTGTTAGGGGTTATAGTTAGTGTTAGGGTTACAGTTCGGGTTACAGTTAGTGTTAGGGGTTATAGTTAGTGTTAGGGGTTATAGTTAGGTTTAGGGTTACAGTTAGTGTTAGGGGTTATAGTTAGGTTTAGGGTTACAGTTAGGTTTAGGGTTACAATTCGTGTTAGGGGTTACAGTTAGTGTTAGGGGTTACAATTAGTGTTAGGGGTTACAGTTAGGGTTAGGGTTACAGTTAGGGTTAGGGGTTATAGTTAGGGTTAGGGGTTATAGTTAGTGTTAGGGGTTACAGTTAGTGTTAGGGGTTACAGTTAGTGTTAGGGGTTACAGTTAGTGTTAGGGGTTATAGTTAGGGTTAGGGGTTACAGTTAGTGTTAGGGGTTATAGTTAGGGTTAGGGGTTACAATTAGTGTTACGGGTTACAGTTAGTGTTAGGGGTTACAGTTAGTGTTAGGGGTTATAGTTAGTGTTAGGGGTTATAGTTAGGTTTAGGGTTACAGTTAGTGTTAGGGGTTACAGTTAGTGTTAGGGGTTACAGTTAGTGTTAGGGGTTACAGTTAGTGTTAGGGGTTATAGTTAGGTTTAGGGTTACAGTTAGTGTTAGGGGTTATAGTTAGTGTTAGGGGTTACAATTAGTGTTAGGGGTTACAGTTAGGCTTAGGGTTACAGTTAGGGTTATAGTTAGGGTTAGGGTTACAGTTAGTGTTAGGGGATACAGTTAGTGTTAGGGGTTACAGTTTTTTGTTTGTTGTTGTCCTAGTTACAAGTTACAACTAGGCCCCAGAGTTTCCCTGGACTTAGGTAAGAGCCATCACTTCTCAATATTGGCCAGTAGACAGAGACAGATTGACATTCAGAGAAGGTCAGAAGGAGAGGTCATATTTAATGACCCTTAAGAGTAACTGTTATCACCCCAAACACACCCTTAACCTTTAACCCCACACCCCATCTATCACATGGGATGAAGCTTAGTGTATAGAATCATGCACACACACACACACACACACACACACATACATACAGATACACGGAGACACACACACGTAAGACCCTGGGGAAGAGGGTGTGTGTGTGTGTGTCTAGGTGGTGAATGTGTGTGTGTGTGTGTGTGTGTGTATGTCTGTGTGTGTGTGTGTGTGTGTGTGTGTGTGTGTGTGTGTGTGTGTGTGTGTGTGTGTGTGTGTGCGCACGTGTGTGTGTGTGTGTGTGACACCAAACCGGCTGTGCGCGTGCGCCATCGTGCGCCTTCGTGCATACATTTATTTTGTCCCCCCACACCAAATGCCATCACGATACGCAGGTTAAAATATCAAAACAAACTCTGAACCAATGACATTATTTGGGGACAGGTCGAAAAGCATTAAACATTTATGGCAATTTAGCTAGTTAGCTTGCACTTGCTAGCTAATTTGTCCTATTTAGCTAGCTTGCTGTTGCTAGCTAATTTGTCCTAGGATATAAACATTGAGTTGTTATTTTACCTGAAATGCACAAGTTCCTCTACTCCGACAATTAATCCACACATAAAACGGTCAACCGAATCGTTTCTAGTCATCTCTCCTCCTTCCAGGCTTTTTCATCGTTGAACTTATATGGTGATTGGCATCTACACTCATAGTATTACCACGACGACCAGCAACAGTTCATCTTTCAATCACTCACATGGGTATAACCAATGAGGAGATGGCGTGTGGTACCTGCTTCTATAAACCAATGAGGAGATGGGAGAGGCAGAACTTGCAGCGCGATCTGCGTCAGAAATAGAAAGTTCTATTTTAGCCCTTGGCACCACTGACGCTCGTTGACGCGCGCGAGCGGCGTGGTCAGCCTACAAGACTTTGAAGTTGAGTAAGCTAAATTAATATGTTTTGCCAAAGACGATGACAACATGTGGTGGAAACAGCAAAATACCAAAAGGTCAAGTCAATCAAGAGCGGAGCTCATTTGTATTCACTCTCCTCTCTGCCATTGTTCATTTGTGAATCAGGAAGGCAAGTAATGAGCTTTTTATTTTTTAAAACCAGGTGTTTATCATTTTCTGAAGAACTTCAAAGGGAATTAACTGTAAAGAAGGACAATGCTATTGCTCAAAGCAGAAAGTGGCTTTGAAATATAATCTTTTCATCACTAGCACAACAGAAACACCACACATCCTCGGAGTCAGAGCAACTTTTTTTTGTGGGAATTGATAGTTTAAAAGTCACGGTGATGACATCATGACATAAATTGCGGGGTCCTATGGAGAATGAGGGTCCTCTGGGTAGGGGTGTGTCTACTGGACCTCTGCCCCACTCTGTCAGCACCTGCCAATCTCTCACTGGACAGAGAACATTTAGGAAGGAATCAAATAATGGAGAGCTGAAGGGTTGAGACTGGGGGCGTTTTCTGAAGGAGTAAAGGAAGGATTGAAGGACTCTGGGCTGGAACACCCCTAGTCCGCTCCCCATAGCTCTCTGCTGAAGAGTTGAAGAGTTCCTCCCCTGAAAAGCCCACTGGACTGATCATTAATCATGTCCATTCTGTCTGTGTAAGGGTGTTGACTCTGCACTCTCCACTTTGCACCAAACACACAACTTTCCAACCCAATAGAGCCCTATATCCCAAATGTCTGCACCAAAAATATACAATATCCACATAACACTCAGCAACCCAATACAACCTCCAACCCAACATATCAGAAGCCCAATATCAGCCCTCTTCGCAAACCCCATTATCAGTTCCCTACATCAAACACAGTACATTCCAATCTGAAGAAGAGACAGATGTTGAGAGAGATTAGACAGAAAAAGCAGGGAGATAGTTGGGTAGTTGGAGTTCTACGCGGCTACTGCCGGCAGTCTGCCTCTCTGTGTGTCATGCCATGGCTGGCTGTATTCAATAGAGCGCACGCCAGCAGCTAGGGGAGAAAATCCACAGCTTTATGGACACAAAATAACATTACTGTGTGAATTCTGTTGCTCATTAGTGTGTATTACAACACGGCAGAACAATCACAGGTAATCAACACAGCTAATACGATGTTAACAGATAGTCGATAAGGATTGTCCTTTTCGTTTAAATATACATTAGGGTAGAGGAGAAGGGAGAGCAGGTGTGTGTGTAGGAGCATGCTCACTGACACGCATACACACACTATGGCAAAGCCCACGCCCAACGGGCAGGCTGTCACCATGGCAACGCCACAGCCGGTGTTTCTCTGGCCCGTACCGGCAGCTCGGCTCCTATTTGAATGGCCCGGCCAATGACAGACGTGCCGGCTACAGGGAAATCTGGTCTACCAGCAGGGCGAAAAGGGTTTGTGTGTGTGTGTGAGTGCAAGTGTGTGTTTGTTCATTCGTGCATGCTAGTGTGGGGACCCACACAGTGTGTGTGTACACAACATCAAGGGACCCATATCAGCTTTTAACTCCAGCTCCCCCATATAACCAGAGAGCCTTGGCACTTGGCACGGTCATATCACGTCTGGCACACATGACCGGATCCATTTTATTTCCAGGAAGATGGGGCCTTGTGCCAAGCCTGTAAGTATAGCGTTCAGATATAGAGAGAGGGCCAAAGGAGAGTGGACCGTAGCAGTATCGTTATTCATTGGTATTCCAGCAGCGTGCGATGCCGCTCCAGCTATGGCAAAGAGGTAGAGAGGCAGAGAGAGAAGCCCCCCTGCTAACATATCACTACTCAGCAAGCAGTAACATGTGCTCGCTGCCTCTCTCTACAATCTACAGTGTAATCAGACCCAAGCTAAGAACTCACCTGGCTCCTTTTCCTTCTAGTGCTTACTGCCAAGAGTAGAGGAGAAGAGAAGAGAAGAGAAGAGTGGAAAGAGAACATAAAACAAGAAAAGAGAAACGAAGAGAAGAGGCGGTCATACAGTATGTTTCCTGTGGATCAAGGGTTTCATTGGCACAGTGTCTTTAATAACACTCTACTAATAAACTCTGAATCTCCCATCCATCTGCACTCACAGATGGCCAAGATCAATAGAAGGCAGATATAATCCCCGCATTCCTATTTTAAAGGCACATTAAACTTCTGCCTCTGTTCCACAGTACGGCCCTAACACTCTCCGCCAACTTTGCCTGTGAATGTGATTCTTTGAAATTCATCTCATCTCCCTCCTCACTTCTCTTCTCCCATCCTCCCCTCCTCTCATCTCGCTTCCTCTCCCCTCCTCTCCACCTCCTCTCCACTCTTCTCTCCCCTCTCCTCTCCACTCCAATCACCATACTGAAAGTGCAAACCACCACATTTAAACATGGAAAGAGGTCAGAGAATATGGCTGAATATAAACAGTGTAGTTATTCCCTCCGCAAGGCAATCAAACAAGTGAAATGCCGGTACAGGGACAAAGTGGAGTCGCAATTCAACGGCTCAGACATGAGACGTTGGTGGCAGAGTCTACAGGAAATCACGGACTGCAAAAAGAAAACCAAGCCCGTCACGGACACCGACGTCACGCTTCCAGACAAACTAAACACCTTCTTTGCCCCTTTGAGGATAATACAGTGCTACCGTCGTGGCCCGCTAACAAGGACTGCGATCCCTCCCGCTCCTTCTCCGTGGCCGACGTGAGTAAAACATTTAAATATGTTAACCCTCGCAAGGCTGACGGCCCAGACAACATCCTTAGCCGTGTCCTCAGAGCATGCGCAGACCAGCTGGCTGGTGTGTTTACAGATATATTCAATCAATCCCTATCCCAGTCTGCTGTTCCCACATGCTTCAAGATGGCCACCATTGTTCCTGTACCCAAGAAGGCAAAGAAAACTGAACTAAATGACTATAGCCCAGTAGCACTCACTTCTGTCATCATGAAGTGCTTTGAAAGACTAGTCAAGGATCATATCACCTCCACCTTACTGGCCACCCTAGACCCACTTCAGTTTGCATACCGCCCCAACAGGTCCACAGACGATGCAATCGCCATCACACTGCACACTGCCCTATCCCATCTGGACAAGAGGAATACCTATGTAAGAATGCTGTTCATTGACGACGGTTCAGCATTCAACACCATAGTACCCTCCAAGCTCATCATCAAGCTGGAGGCCCTGGGTCTCAACCACGCCCTGTGCATTTGGGTCCTGGACTTTTGTGATGGGTCGCCCCCAGGTGATGAAGGTAGGACACAACATCTCCACCTCGCTGACCCTCAACACTGGGGCCCCAAAAGGGTGCGTGCTCAGCCACCTCCTGTACTCCATGTTCACCCACGACTGCGTGGTCACACGCCTCCAACTCAATCATCAAGTTTGCAGACGATACAACAGTAGTGGGCCTGATTACCAACAACAACTAGACAGCCTACAGGAAGGAGGTGAGGGCACTCGGAGGGTGGTGTCAGGAAAACAACCTCTCACACAACGTCAACTAAAACAAAGGAGATGATCGTGGACTTCAGGAAACAGCAGAGGGTGCACCTCCCTATCCACATCAAAGGGACAGCAGTGGAGAAGGTGAAAGTTTTAAGTTCCTCAGCGTACACATCACAGACAAACTGAAATGGTCCACCCACACAGACAGTGTGGTGAAGAAGGCGCAACAGCACCTCTTCAACCACAGCAGGCTGAAGAAATTTGGCTTGTCACGCAAAACCCTGACAAACTTTTACAGATGCACAATCGCGAGCATCCTGTCGGGCTGTATCACAGCCTCGTATTGCAACTGCACCGCCCTCAACCACAAGGCTCTCCAGAGGGTAGTGCGGTCTGCACAACGCATCACCGGGGGCTAACTACCTGCCCTCCATGGTACAACAACCACCCGAGCCACTGCCTGTTCACACTGCTACCATCCGGAAGGCGAAGTCAGTACAGGTGCATCAAAGCCGAGAGACTGAAAAACAGCTTCTATCTCAAGGCCATCAGACTGCTAAACAGCAATTACTAACTCAGAGACCCAATCACTGGCCACTTTAATAAATGGATCATCACATTTAAATAATGCCATCTTAATAATGTTTACATATCTTACATATACATCACATGTATATACGGTATCTATTGAACCTTGCCTATGCCGCTCGGCCATCGCTCATCCATATATTTATATGTACATATTCTCATTCACCTCGTTAGATTTGTGTGTATTAGGCCGTTTTTGGGGAATTGTTCGATTACTTGATAGATATTACTGCACTGTCAGAACTAGAAGCACACTCATTTCTCTACACTCGCATTAACATCTGCTAACCATGTGTATGTGACCAATAACATCTGCTAACCATGTGTATGTGACCAATACAATTTGATTTGATTTGGATTTGATTTGATAGTGTATATATAGACATGACAAATACTTGATACAATACACTAAGATTAAAAGAAACAGTACAGTCATGTACAGACCATGTCAATTACCCATAATACTTTTAGATTTCATAATGTGAGGGGATTAAATACACTGCATGTTCAGAGAAAAAAGCTTTTCCTCTCCTCCGCTCATTCTTCTCCTCCCTTCTTCTTCAAGAGGCCATTATGTCCTTACTCCTCTTCTCCTCGTCTGTCTCTGCACTTTTCTCTTTTAAAAAGGCTTCAGCTCATTAACTTCATGGGCCGATCAATTAATCATTAGCAGTTAGCTAAAGATGTCCACTCTTTCCCCAGCTACCCCACTACACGTCTCTTGAACAATGATGTTTCAGACATTACGACGCTCCGGCCTTTATTTCCACTGCTGATCCTTTTAATAAAGAGCATTTTAACCTGATGAATCAATATAATGAGTGATTCAATGATAAATCACCTCGTTCAGGGAACATGTTTATGGGGCATTATAACACTTCATAAGAAGCTGCTTCCTGTGTTAGCCTACTGAAAGAAGTGCATGTAGCCTGTCACTTAGAGCACTGTAAGCAAACGTGTCAGTCAGACTACGCCAAGTCAGAGACACACACAGCAACAAAGGAAATACGGAAATGATTGGGTAAGTGCTGTGAGAAACCTACTCGTCATGTACATTCAAGTAGGCTCCTCTCTACGATCAAAGGAAACCTCTTGGTTTTGAAATGCTTTGAATAAACAAAGCACAAAGACTTTTGGTGTTGAATAATGCAGTAAACAGAATTAGCTTACAGAGTACAGGCCAGTGTCACGGTGGTGTCCTTATCGGTTAGATGACAAGCTCATACCGGATGAATCGTAATCCACCTGAGCTGGATAGATATCTCTAGGAAGACGGTCAATGACCGCTCACTGTTTGCTGTTCCTTAATGTGATATTTGGTAAACATTCCCGTGTCAGATATTGTAATGTATGCATCATAATGCATTATACCTGGATGCTCTAAGTACAGTTTCTTCCTGGTTGAAACATTGAACTATGACTAGGCTAAGCTTCATCAAAAATCACATCTGGGAGCAGGAAAACAGTGAGTGGACATTTTCTCTATTTTTTAAATCAGGCGGAGGTGTCACGGGATGTGTCACATCTCCTACCCATCTCTGGGGCTCTGTGACATTTTCACACATGGAGTCAAGGGTAAATGGGGGAAAAGTAGAAGAGACGAAAAAAAAAAAAATCTGGTCGTTTGACATGTCTAACTTGCAGGGGACAGCCAGTACTGAGGCTGTAGTAGACTCAAGTCTCCGTATCAGAAAACATTCACTCTCCGCCACTCTTAACATCAGATGTCACTCAGGGAGTCTCCATAGGGACGATCTTTAACGACTACCTCCTGGAGTGAGTCACCTATGACCTCACCTGCCCTCACAGTAGAACAGCCATGGCATCATCAGTCTGTCAGGGAGACAGCAATGACACGATTGATGGCATCAATGATGATTTAATTGATGACATTGTCTAGCATTCAGATCATGACTCAGCTTTGATGTTACGGCCTTCTTCAAAGAGCTTACATAGGCTGAGTCATAGGGGTAGACACAGACAGCTTACCCCCAAATCCTAACCATGTCAAATCTTAGATCAGTGTGTAGGGGCAGCTTCATACAGCAGGGTGATGGATGCGTCACACTTATGCACAGATCTAGGATCAGCTAACCATCCCCGAATCGTAACTATAAGGGACAAAACCACCAAACTGAACCAACTAACACTAACCCACAAACACACAAAGGAAGAGAGAGAGAGAGAGAGAGAGAGAGAGAGAGAGAGAGAGAGAGAGAGAGAGAGAGAGAGAGAGAGAGAGAGAGAGAGAGAGAGAGAGAGAGAGAGAGAGAGAGTAGAAAGGGCATAGAAGAGAGAGGGAGGTGGAGAGAGAGAGGGGGAGAAGCTCAGAGCAAAATAGTGAGATATAAAGAGAGGGAGAGAGGGAGAGATATAAAGCGAGAGAGAGAGAACGAGAGAGAGAGCTAGAGTTGGAGAGAAACGTACAAGCTCAGAGATCCTCTCTCCTCTTTGCATCCTCTGCAGCAGCAGTGTCCCAGCCAGATTGTGTTTTTGAACAGCAGTCAGTCGTTGCTCATTGAATGCTAAGTGACGGCTGTACTAGCATTTCCAAGCCTGTCAAACAGCAATGGGGGAATCTAACACGCAAAAATAATAAATGCTGTCGCAGATAAATCTGCATCCGTCCTGTTTAAATTGAACAGGCGCTCCTGGTCTACTCACTGTCTGTCTGCTTAGGGATGTCTGTGCTTATTACAAAGGCAGTGTTACATTGGGAGGAATCAGAAGTGACTGTTTCTGGTTGGAGGCTTTTGCTGGCTTCGCCTGTTTACTTCTTTGAGAGAGTTAGGAGGAAGAGGTAATGCTGGCTTTTTGTAGTACAGTACAGTATACGGTATGTGTGTGTGTGTGTTTTCTGCATTAGCCTGCCCATGGATGTTATCTGAGCGGCTGCTTTGCTTATATCAGCGTAGAGCCTGGATGGGGACTGCAGCATGGTAACCAGCTGTAGAACATCACACATCACATCACATCACTAATTTACTGTTTCTACTCTGCAAAGGCTAATGGAGAGATGCATCCATCTGACCTCTACTAGTGGAGGTCACCTATCTCATCATCAGTAAATCTCTAGGCCTACAACAAAGCCTGATCCAAATCACATTCAGGCTGGGATTCTGATCGTGCTTTGTGCACCTTTTCAAGGCAACGTTCCCGTGTTCGTGAAGACCACATTCACCATAAACGCTGCTTATGTCGGCTCATTTGGAAAACACCTATAAATGGTGCAAAGCCGAGAAAGCAGAATCAGATTGAAACCTGGTCATCCATCTAAACCTCTGCTCTCTCCATAGTTTGAGTCAGCGTGGTTGACCAGGCTTGGAAACAATGATCAGGCTTTGGTTCTTCTCCCCACACCAACACACTCAGGCCCACCTGCCTCCTGTCTCCGCTATGACAGCCCTGACCTTTATTGGCTAGGTTTAATCAATGTGCCCGAGGCAGAGCTTTGAAACAGACCATATGTGGTGTGTGTGCGTGTGTTAGAGAGCTAGAAATACAAAGAGAGAGAGAGAGACAAAGAGAGACAAGAACACAGACCAGCCCCTGTGACATTGTACACTTTGCTGAAAGCCAGACTTGGGCCAGGAGCGGATTAAAACTGGGCCCACCCAACAGAGCCAAAACAGACAACCCAGAAAAAGTCAATATATAAATCCCAAATGTGGCTCAATGGACTGTGTGTACACTACCAGATGGACAGGGTCCGAAGTTCTTCACAGTGACTTGGTTCTCCTGGGGGTAAAGTTGCCAAAACAGACTAATTAACACTATCTGTGCCTTAAGAATAACAGTTTTTAATAGGCTCGGGCACAGAGCAGTTAACGACTTTTTGAATGTGTATTTGCATGTATGAGTTTGTGTTATGTTAGCGTGTGTTTTTGTATGTGCTCAAATTTGAGAGGGAATGCATACAAGTATGTTTGTGTAAGTATGGGAGTGTGTATAAGTGTGTGCATGAAATCATAACTGTGTTTATGCGTGAGAGGGAGGGCCTCTAACCCTGGAGGTTGGGTTGAATGTATTAGAAGCTGATGAATGAATCTTTGTAGTAGACTGCGCATTCTTCATGGTTTTACATTCATTCTTGTGACACGGAGAGACAACAGTCTTTCTGCCCATGGCTGTTGTTCCAGTCACCAGACTGCTGTTGTTCCAGTGACCAGACTGCTGTTGTTCCAGTGACCAGACTGCTGTTGTTCCAGTCACCAGACTGCTGTTGTTCCAGTGACCAGACTGCTGTTGTTCCAGTGACCAGACTGCTGTTGTTCCAGTGACCAGACTGCTGTTGTTCCAGTCACCAGACTGCTGTTGTTCCAGTGACCAGACTGCTGTTGTTCCAGTCACCAGACTGCTGTTGTTCCAGTGACCAGACTGCTGTTGTTCCAGTCACCAGACTGCTGTTGTTCCAGTGACCAGACTGCTGTTGTTCCAGTGACCAGACTGCTGTTGTTCCAGTGACCAGACTGCTGTTGTTCCAGTGACCAGACTGCTGTTGTTCCAGTGACCAGACTGCTGTTGTTCCAGGGACCAGACTGCTGTTGTTCCAGTGACCAGACTGCTGTTGTTCCAGTGACCAGACTGCTGATGTTCCAGTGACCAGACTGCTGTTGTTCCAGTCACCAGACTGCTGTTGTTCCAGTGACCAGACTGCTGTTGTTCCAGTGACCAGACTGCTGTTGTTCCAGTGACCAGACTGCTGTTGTTCCAGTGACCAGACTGCTGTTGTTCCAGTGACCAGACTGCTGTTGTTCCAGTCACCAGACTGCTGTTGTTCCAGTGACCAGACTGCTGTTGTTCCAGTCACCAGACTGCTGTTGTTCCAGTGACCAGACTGCTGTTGTTCCAGTCACCAGACTGCTGTTGTTCCAGTGACCAGACTGCTGTTGTTCCAGTGACCAGACTGCTGTTGTTCCAGTGACCAGACTGCTGTTGTTCCAGTGACCAGACTGCTGTTGTTCCAGTGACCAGACTGCTGTTGTTCCAGGGACCAGACTGCTGTTGTTCCAGTGACCAGACTGCTGTTGTTCCAGTGACCAGACTGCTGATGTTCCAGTGACCAGACTGCTGTTGTTCCAGTCACCAGACTGCTGTTGTTCCAGTGACCAGACTGCTGTTGTTCCAGTGACCAGACTGCTGTTGTTCCAGTGACCAGACTGCTGTTGTTCCAGTGACCAGACTGCTGTTGTTCCAGGGACCAGACTGCTGTTGTTCCAGTCACCAGACTGCTGTTGTTCCAGTGACCAGACTGCTGTTGTTCCAGGGACCAGACTGCTGTTGTTCCAGTGACCAGACTGCTGTTGTTCCAGGGACCAGACTGCTGTTGTTCCAGTCACCAGACTGCTGTTGTTCCAGTGACCAGACTGCTGTTGTTCCAGGGACCAGACTGCTGTTGTTCCAGTCACCAGACTGCTGTTGTTCCAGTGACCAGACTGCTGTTGTTCCAGTCACCAGACTGCTGTTGTTCCAGTGACCAGACTGCTGTTGTTCCAGTGACCAGACTGCTGTTGTTCCAGTCACCAGACTGCTGTTGTTCCAGTGACCAGACTGCTGTTGTTCCAGTCACCAGACTGCTGTTGTTCCAGTGACCAGACTGCTGTTGTTCCAGTGACCAGACTGCTGTTGTTCCAGTGACCAGACTGCTGTTGTTCCAGTCACCAGACTGCTGTTGTTCCAGGGACCAGACTGCTGTTGTTCCAGTGACCAGACTGCTGTTGTTCCAGTGACCAGACTGCTGTTGTTCCAGTGACCAGACTGCTGTTGTTCCAGTGACCAGACTGCTGTTGTTCCAGTGACCAGACTGCTGTTGTTCTAGTGACCAGACTGCTGTTGTTCCAGTGACCAGACTGCTGTTGTTCCAGTGACCAGACTGCTGTTGTTCCAGTGACCGGACTGCTGTTGTTCCAGTGACCAGACTGCTGTTGTTCCAGTGACCAGACTGCTGTTGTTCCAGTGACCAGACTGCTGTTGTTCCAGTCACCAGACTGCTGTTGTTCCAGTGACCAGACTGCTGTTGTTCCAGGGACCAGACTGCTGTTGTTCCAGTGACCAGACTGCTGTTGTTCCAGTCACCAGACTGCTGTTGTTCCAGGGACCAGACTGCTGTTGTTCCAGGGACCAGACTGCTGTTGTTCCAGTCACCAGACTGCTGTTGTTCCAGTGACCAGACTGCTGTTGTTCCAGTGACCAGACTGCTGTTGTTCCAGTGACCAGACTGCTGTTGTTCCAGTGACCAGACTGCTGTTGTTCCAGGGACCAGACTGCTGTTGTTCCAGGGACCAGACTGCTGTTGTTCCAGTGACCAGACTGCTGTTGTTCCAGTCACCAGACTGCTGTTGTTCCAGGGACCAGACTGCTGTTGTTCCAGTGACCAGACTGCTGTTGTTCCAGTCACCAGACTGCTGTTGTTCCAGTGACCAGACTGCTGTTGTTCCAGTGACCAGACTGCTGTTGTTCCAGTGACCAGACTGCTGTTGTTCCAGTCACCAGACTGCTGTTGTTCCAGTGACCAGACTGCTGTTGTTCCAGGGACCAGACTGCTGTTGTTCCAGTGACCAGACTGCTGTTGTTCCAGTCACCAGACTGCTGTTGTTCCAGTGACCAGACTGCTGTTGTTCCAGTCACCAGACTGCTGTTGTTCCAGTGACCAGACTGCTGTTGTTCCAGTGACCAGACTGCTGTTGTTCCAGTGACCAGACTGCTGTTGTTCCAGTGACCAGACTGCTGTTGTTCCAGTGACCAGACTGCTGTTGTTCCAGTCACCAGACTGCTGTTGTTCCAGGGACCAGACTGCTGTTGTTCCAGTGACCAGACTGCTGTTGTTCCAGTCACCAGACTGCTGTTGTTCCAGTGACCAGACTGCTGTTGTTCCAGGGACCAGACTGCTGTTGTTCCAGTCACCAGACTGCTGTTGTTCTAGTGACCAGACTGCTGTTGTTCCAGGGACCAGACTGCTGTTGTTCCAGTGATAAACTGATACCCTGGGACATAGCACACATGCTTGGAGCGCTACAGGGCATCTACTGTAGAGTACACACAGGCACACACACATGACGTAAACATACATACACACACACACACATACACTTCATATGTGAGAGTTCTTATGGCATCAGCGGAAGAAAAATAAAATTGCATTCCATTAACGCACAATTTACATCTAATCTTAAGACTGGAACTTTTGAAATGGGGTCAGAAAATGTGCACCAACTTTGGTATCATTAACATGTCAACGGAGTGAGTTTAGGGCCCTATAGGCTTTTATGCCTAATCAAGTTCCATGTAGTTTTTCCCCGAATTCTGTTTTCTCCGTTTAGTTTTTCCAAGTTTCAGTTTTTCCCATTTTTGTTGTTTTCTTTCTGTGTGTAGAGAAGAAGAACTGGAATAAGATATACGTGTCTGGGTCATTTCTGTGGTGCATCCACACACCATAATGTAGATCTGTGTGCTTCCCCTTTAGTTGGCACTGAGCCGACACCCCAACCATCTGGTCTTTTCACACACACACACACACACACACACACACACACACACACACACACACACAATCAGTATCCACAGCGAGCCATCACCCACAGCGCTGTGACCTGAAAGTGACCGTCAGACACACACTATACACATGCACACCTACACACACCTACACACACCCAAGCATAGCAGCTCCCCACTGTGTGACCTGAGAGTGACCGTCATGAGCATGCTACACACACACACAGTGCCATCACACACACACCATACTGTGACCTGACCTGCCAGTGACGTGCAGATCACACACATGGATACACACACCTACATACACAGAAACAACTGCATGCATATATGACTGAGAACACGTTAACATGTTTGCTCTCACATACCAAGAAACACACATATGTTAAGGATGTACACGAAACATGCACTGATAGAGTATAGATGCAGTGAGACTCACACACGGAAACACACTTGCATGTACATTGTGATAGAAATATTACGTATTTACATGCTCTATTTGATATTCATTTGATATTAAACTATTCATATTTAACTAATTGTAAGACATTTCTGTTCTACTAGTGTCTGTGTTTTTATGGTCTCCACTCTAGTTCCCTGCAGCTAATGTGGGTGTATGGTCACCAGAGTTGGCTGGAGCTGACAAATTAGTTAAAGACTGCATTACAGTCTCATTATTGTAATAATGAATCAATATTAAATAAAGACGATTGTTTGAAGAAATGACAAAGCCTCTCTCAGTATGAATTTCCACGACAACATACTGCTATTTGTACCTTTGGTCACACTTTTTCTGGATAGTCCCAGATGGTTTGTAGATGTTCAGTAGTTGTTAAATAACTGTCAACAACATTTCCACTAACTATCCTAACCCTAGATCTAACCTTAATCCTTATCCTAACCCTAGATCTAACCTTAATCCTTATCCTAACCCTAGATCTAACCTTAATCCTTATCCTAACCCTAGATCTAACCTTAATCCTTATCCTAACCCTAGATCTAACCTTAATCCTTATCCTAACCCTAGATCTAACCTTAATCCTTATCCTAACCCTAGATCTAACCTTAATCCTTATCCTAACCCTAGATCTAACCTTAATCCTTATCCTAACCCTATATCTAACCTTAATCCTTATCCTAACCCTAGATCTAACCTTAATCCCTATCCTAACCCTAGATCTAACCTTAATCCTTACCCTAACCCTAGATCTAACCTTAATCCTTATCCTAACCCTAGATCTAACCTTAATCCTTATCCTAACCCTATATCTAACCTTAATCCTTATCCTAACCCTAGATCTAACCTTAATCCTTATCCTAACCCTAAACTTAACCCATACCCTATCCCTAACATGCGGCCCACGCCGCCTGTGTTGTGCGCGCGAGCATTGTAAAATGCATTTACACATACATGTTATCCAATTATTTCAGCCAAATGTGCATGAATGTTTCATGTGTTTCGACCTGTCTCCAAATGAATATAGTGGGTTTAGAGTTGGTTTTGATATTTCAACCTGCGGGTCCTGATCGCGTCTGGTGTGAATGGACAAAATTAACATACACATGCGGAGCCTGGTCTAGTCAGCATGTGCCCGAAACATCAGCAAACAGTTGTTTATCAGCATATAAGGTGGTATGTTGATAGAATGACTGTCGGTAGATCGTCTATATGGGACTATCCAAAGAAAGTGTGACCATACCTTCACACTTTAGATTTCATAGAAACAGAACACAAACAAACATATGGGCCAATGCATCAATGCATGGACATACACACAGACACCATATAACCGTGTAACCAACGGTTATGGATGAAGACCGTCATGAAAGAAACAACAACATCATAACCACAGAAAAATAAGAAATGACTGAAGACGGGACGGCATTGCATTCTGTGGTTGATTCCGTTTGTGCGGTAACATTGACTATTAACATCTTGATGAAACTTTGTTGCTCCTTGGTAAAGCAAGCAATGTGTTGCAGCAAATTAGTCTTCGGTTGCCTAGGCAACACCCCCCACTTACAGCCGCATCACACATAGAAATAGAATGAATAGAATGGGCTTGGAACCTCTAACCCAGGCAATTTGACTGGTAAACTCATACGTACACTCGCAATGGCTGCCTGGTAATGTGATGCAATCACTTCCTGCTTTAACTTCCTGCTTCGCGCCTACAGATGTGGGATCTTAATTTGATCCAGTTTGCTACAGCATGGAAATAATCCTGAAGGAACAGGACATTCATTATTATGTGGATTATAATAAAATAAAACTGTTATAGGATGTTGATACACTTTTTTTTTATGGCAAATTAAGTCTGAAATTTCAAGTGGAAATTACAAAGGCCTTTCTAAAACTCAAATACACCACAAGTTTGCATTTCCTGCTTTGCAGGAAAATGCTCAGCAACACAAGCATGATCGAATTAAGATCCTACAACTGTATGGGTACACTCGAAATGGCCGCCAGTCCACCCATTATGCCATAATTGACTTGAATGGTTCACCCATTATATTCATTCTATTTCTATGGCAGAGAAAATGTGGTACAAAAATATGATATTATTATTTTATTGTATTTTGGGGGTATTTTAACAGTTATTGCAGAGACCATGGTCAATTGTCTGGTCAATTACCGTCATCCAAAATTACATGACTGTCACAGTCCTAACACACATATACACACACACACATCCTGAAAAACAGCAGACACATACACTTGTGTGCACATTAAAACTTATAAGCACACATAAACACAACCACACACACCCTGACAAAAACAAATCACACACACACATATTATGAAGACCTGCACACACTTTTCCCCCGACTAGGACATATTTGAGATTTTCCCTTGGCTCCGTTTCAGCGGTGCTAGATTAAATGCCATTCCCACTTTACCACAGATGGCTCCAAAAGAAATCATATCACACATATCACACACACTGGTCAACACTGCTCCACACACACACTCACACACAAACACACACACATAGCCAGCCCCCCCCCCCCCCCACAAGTTGTCTATCTCTCACTCTTTTACACACACACACACACACACACACACACTGGTCAACACTGCTCCACACTCACACACACACACACATAGCCCCCCCCCCCCCCCCCCCCCCCCCCCCCCCCCCCCCGTAGTTTCTCTCTCACCCTTTTACACATGCAAACACACACTAAAGTACCTGTACGGTTGAGTGGGTCTGTTCTTTGTATTTCCATCAGTGAATCGATGGTGGGTCTAAATTTATTATAGCTGGGCCGGGCCAGAGATGTTCCCCCTGGCTAGCTGCCCCTGGCTCTCCTGGCTGGGGCTATTGATCCAAGGTCCCAGACCCAATTGCTTTCACACTGAATGAAGGTGTTATGGGGCAGTTTATGTATGTGTACGTGTGTGTGTCTGTGTGTGTGTGCACGTGTGTGTATAGAGACTGAGTGATAGGCTTTTCTGCACAGCAGTTTACAGCCTGCATGGTACCACCAGGACGGGGTCAGGCCAAGCACATGTCTTATCACATTAATGCTCCCAGGTAATGTCGCACAAACACACACACACACAGACACGCACACACACACACACACACATACACACACAAATACAACCACACACACGAAAACCCGCACACACCTTCACAAACTATATTTCACGCACGCACGCACGCACACACACACACACACACACACACACACACACGATAGCACACACAAATACAACCACACACACGAAAACCCGCACACACCTACACAAACTATATTTCACGCACACGCACGCACGCACGCACGCACACACACACACACACACACACACACACACACACACACACACACACACACACAAACACACACACACTGCTAACCTACAATCCTGCAGATCAAGGAGTGCAAGCTTAGATCAGTAGCGAAATCTCATTTGACCCCAGCATTAGTTACTGGGGCAACCACTTTCAGTTCCAAGCTTCACTTGTACACGTGGTAAATGTTGCTAGAAAGTGTGTTGCTCCATGGCTCTGTAACAGTTCCGTAACCACAGACGCTGGGAGATGGGAAGCAGCTACAGGGTGAGAATTTAATAA